>NW_025779347.1:0-58173 GCF_021130785.1 Homalodisca vitripennis
CCTTGCACTATGACAAAACAACTGACAAAAAACTTACGGAACCACAAAGATTGAATAGAAGGAATATCAGTTGGCTTTCCATTAGTTATGACGGCGAAAGGAAACAAATAAATGTCAAAGAACTAAAAATTCGGAGATGCGATATCTTAGTGTGAATTCTTACCATCCAATTTTTGGTACCTTCGAATCGACAATAAAAAATTACTGATAATGTGACTTTCTAAAAATGTGCAAGGGTCCTCTACTTACTGCTTCCTGGTATTCTTGTCTGTGACGAAAAAGGCGAGAGTTCTTAATCTTACTGATCATTATGTTTGAGTAATTTTACAGATTATACGTAAATTCGATATTCTGTTATAAAATTTATTTTTCAAATAAAACAATTACTTAAAATCACCTCTTTATTATGCTTTCGTTAAGATCTAGCTCGTCAACAGGCCAGTAGGTGCCCATTAGAAAGGACGGATATAGAGGCATGACAAGTAACACAAGGTCGTTGGGCACTCTCCTTTCAAAAAATACAGTGTACTATCAGAGGCACATATTATACGTCATACATAAGACATAAGTACAAACCTTTTTTTTAATTATTTAATTCAACGCAGTTAATAATTTCTAAAAGAAAGTCGATGTTGTTTCATTTATTAATTAATTCAGAGTTTTCTAACTAACCTTTTATGCTGCCTATTTTATATTGGATATAAACCCGACTATCACTTTTGCCACTTATTAAGAACCCAAACACGTAATATATTATAGACATCTTGTCCATCCGCAGTCACGTGCGATAACAACTCTTGATAGAAAGGGAAGCTTAAAACACTTTGTGCACACCTTTCCCAGCTGGAGGGAAATCAGGGTCAAGGAAAAATTGTTTATTGATTTTGTGTTCACAAAAGGCATCAAAGGGTAACAGCGCGACACAATATTGTATTCCAGAGGTAGATTCGGTCTATCTTTTGACACCTTTCTCTATGAAGGACAGATGTCCTAAAGATCTTGAAAACTAGTTTCATTAGTGGTTCTTCTCAGCACTTGACAGCAACGGGAAAGGGGCCATCCACCACCAGCAGGTGAATATCAGACAGAGCGAATCCAGTGGATTTTGAGGTGACGACTCCAAGCATAGGCTATAAAAAGGACATTAATTAGTCACTTCTGTCTGGTCAGTACTTCAGCTTTATTGTATCCCCATGAAGTTATAATATGTCGAGCCCTTCATTTGTATATTTATGGTGTATAACTTATACAGGTGTGAGTCAGAAATATGGTTAAAAATTATTCTTAAGACGTGATTCCATAGCTAAAGAATAAGGAAAAAAATGTTAATATAAATGGTTAGGTTCCGGAAACGCTCCATTTACTGTTGGAGTAATGGCATGGCGCAAAGATTTTCTTGCTTTGTTTTCAGTTCACCTGCACGATATGAGGAAAAATTAAGTGATTCTGAAAGGTTTTGTTCTTACTTTTTAACTCAAATAAAGATGGATTTATAAGGAAAGAGCACCTGAAAAATCAAATAAAACTACTCTAGAGGTTGTAATGTGAACAGTTTTTTGAGAAAAAGTATGAAATTTGCCAAAAATCTAATAACAAAAATACCGTCTTAAATGTTTTGATGTCCAATAACATTGTTTAAATGACCCATAAACAAATTGTTTTTCCTAATACAGATTGTAGAGAATTTAATTCTGAAAACAACCATAATAAGCAAAGTTAACTAAATGTCGTAAAAAAGTTATGAAATTGACTCCCCACGTATTTACACTACACAGCAATTTTTTGCTGTTTTATAATAAGGAATGTGTATCTGATTGGTAACAGCTGGCTATAATTAATCATTTAAGCAACAACTGTTTAAACATTTTTAAATAATAAATAATCAGACTAGGCATTTATTATTAGATGACATATGTCACCTCATTGTTGAACAAAACAACAAACTGTAAAGATACTATGTGCTTGTGTTAAGTATTTTAATCAGTTTAGTTCCATCCATCTTATTAGTGATTTTGTGTTGTGTGTTCCATTTATTAAAAATGGACGGTAATATTCATGTGGTATTCAAACTCTGAATTAGCAGACATGTATTTTAATGTATGGTTTGGGACGCTGCAATAGTACTTCAGCAAGACGTCTGTATCAAGAGAACTTTCCTAACCGCAGGTGTCCAAGCGCAAGATTTTTGCCACTATTCATCAACGCCTATCTGAAGCAGGTTCTTTGAAGTTTCGAAGCATAGTAAATGCAGGCATCGCCCGATCATGTAGGACTGTTGAATTAAGAAGAGTTGGTTCTTAATGAATATTTCTGATTATCCTGAAAAGAGCACTAGAGAATTGTTACTACAGTTCAATTTCAGCCAATCTAGTATTCGGGAGAATACTACACGAGTACCAGTTAAAACCCATACCACTTCCAGCATGTCCAAACTCTTTTGCCACGAGACTACGCTCCTCATGTTGTTTTTGTCGATTTGTTGTTGTTGTTCTTCCGTTAAAATGTGCTGATCCAAACTTTTTAAATACAATTTTGTTTACCAATGAGGCTCACTTTACAAGAACAGCTATCATTAACTTACATAACAACCACATTTGGGCAGACAGAAATCCTCATGCTATCAAACCTAATCGCCCACAACATCAGTTTTCAGTAAATGTTTGGCCTGGAATCTAAGCAGATCATTTAGTCGTATTCGTGCTTCCTCCCAAGCTTAATGGCGTGATGTACTTGAACCTTTTAAGAGACGAGCTACCTAACCTGCTTGATGATGTACCTCTGCATTTTCGCCAAAACATATGGTTTATGCATGACGGGGCACCTGCGCACTACTCTCTGGCTGTTCGTGGACACCTAAATGAGAGTTTTACAAATCAATCGATAGGCCGAGGTGGGACCAGTTTCATGGCCAGCAAGATCACCTGACTTAAAATCCTTTGGACTTTTACCTTTGGGGACATTTAAAAACATTAGTCTACTCTTCCCCAATAGATACAATTGAAGAACTCCGATTAAACATTTCTAATGGAATAGAAACCATTAAGCAGACACCTGGAGTTTTTGAACGGGTCCGAAACTTGATGAGAAGACGCCTGAACGCGTGCATTTTGAACAATGGAGGTCATTTAGAGCATCCTTTTAATTTTCCGCATAGACTTAAACCGATTGTAGATGTTTTATTGTATTTAAAAATAAAATTTTGAACCTGCTGTTACCAATCAGATACTCATTCCTTATTATTAAAACAGCAAAAGTTTGCTGTGTAGTGTAATACGTGAGGAGTCAATTTCATAACTTTTTTACACATTTAGCTAACTTTGCTTATTATGGTTGTTTTTAGAATTAAATTCTCTACAATCTGTTATTAGGAAAAACAATTTGTTTATGGGTCATTTAACAATGTTATTGGACATCAAATATTTAAGACGGTATTTTTGGTATTAGATTTTTGGCAAATTTCATACTTTTTCTCAAAAACTGTTCACATTACAACCTCTAGAGTAGTTTTATTTGATTTTTCAGGTGCTTTTCCTTATAAATCCATCTTATTTGAGTTAAAAAGTAAGAACAGAACCTTTCAGAATCACTTAATTTCACCAGGTGAAACTGAAAAACAAAGCAAAATCTTTCGCCAGCCATTACTCAGTAATGGAGCGTTTCCGGACCTACATTTATATAACATTTTTTTTCATATTTTAGCTCTGGAATCACGTCTTAAAATATTTTACCATATTTCTGACTCACCCTGTATATGAATATTTCCGTGAATATTATACATATAGAATTCAAAAATACCAAATGTAAGTAAAAACTAATAAAACAATCCGTATTAGAATACTTAAAGTTTCAAAGGTGTGGACTCACTGCAGTTTTCATCCAGGACTTTGATTACACAGTATATAATCTTGCAATCAACAGCAAATACATGCCTAAGAGTTAAATTCAACTTGCACACTGTTAGTTCCAGTTAAGCCGCTTTCCAACATTAAATAATTGTTGAATTTAAAATAGCATTCTTGAATTGTTTTTAATATTAAAATAAGTTTTTTGAATCTATTCATTATTTTCTAGCCGTTACTAATTTTCAATGATTGCAGACCAATAGAGAACAATATTATCAAACCGACTTTTATTAATTTGTATCTATTGGATAATGTTTTATCAAATTTATTTTGTCTTATTTTTAAATTTATTGTTCTACGTAAGATTGAAAAAAGAATATAAAAATTTATATATATTTTGTCAGTTAGTTCTTTGAGTCGTAAAGCTATATCGTACATTTAAACATCTTACAAGAAACCAATCTAAAGTTAAAAATTGTTATATGATAAACAAAATAGCTTCTCTTTGGGCAATAATTGAGTTTGTTTAAGTTTAGGATTATATTTTGAGCTGTTCCGAGAATAATATCGGAAAAGTTTAGATGAGACTTCTAGGACATTCTGTATTATGTGTTAAAATTGTATTGATGAAACAATTTTTATGAATGAAATTTTATGCTATCACATGAGGGACTACAAAAAATATTCTTTTTGTCCGTCTGTCTTCACAATATTTTGAGAAATAACTGATAAATAAACGAAAATTAACACGAAGCATATTTTCAATATGGGCAACGATTTTGATAATTAAGCATATCACTAGTATGCGGCTGAGCCCAGACACCAGGACACCTACAGCACGTATATAGATGTTTGAGGAAACGAGGGGACTTAACCACTCACACGGTCGTAAAGAAATAATCCCCTCGTTAGATATAACCATGATGGAAGGAGACAGAATCGCACAGTAAGGTGATCAGAGAGAAAGGAACAAGGACAGAAGCGTCTGCTCGGAGAACGCTTCAGGAGTGTGATATGATTATGGTAACCGTATCACAAGTCTAGAAGAAATGGCAGTGTAGGTCTTTTCAATTTACTATGCCAACAATTATTGAGAAAGAACAAAATATATACTGTATATCATTACTAAATGATATTATTTTTAGATTATATCATAGAAATATGAGACAGAATCTATAAAACAAATATAACATCAATATATTAAAAGATTATGTGATGGTACTAAGAAATGTATCATTTGCTTCAGGCTAAATGCTTGTATTATGCAGTCATATACAGGGTGAGTGGCTCTTGGTGTGACAAAATTTTTTGGATTATAATGCAATGTAAATGTGATACAATGGCGGTTATAAAAAAGTCCAACTCCAAAACATTAGGTCTGAAAGGAATTATTTTCAGTTTTTCTAAAAAAACCCGTGTTTTTTTGTACGCAAATCTGATATTTATCAGCAAACGTATAGACATATGTGAGCAAAACTACACAATTTTTAGATTCTCCGTTAAATTTTTGATTTGAAAAAGTTATCGGTTCAAACGAAGTATTCGGTTACCTACTTTTATTTGGTTTGAATATTAAAAAACATGCAAGCTACAAAAAGATTAAAACAATTTAATAACAACTGTACTTCATTTTATGTTTTATCAAACTGCCTCATAAAAGAGGAAATTGAAGATTTAAAAAAAAGCAAAGCAGTTTAAACATTAAAACATTAAAAGGTCCAATCATTGCAGTTCGTTCTCAAAAATGGCGACCTTTTTTTCTCACACAAGCTCTTGTCGCTTTCTCATTGCTCCTGCGGTCATTTCAAAAGACAGTTATTCACGAAGCCTTTGAGCAGCCAGACCAATTCTCCCTCGTAATTTTTGTCTGAGTTTACTGGGGGTGGAATAAACTTTCTGCTTAAACAACCCCACACAAAAAAGTCAATAGGTGTAAGGTCGGGAGATCGGGCAGGCCAGGCGACAGTTCCCCCACGTCCAATCCACTCGGGATGGTTTTTCAGTCAGCCATTGACGTATTGTTGCATTAAAATGTGGAGGGGCTCCATCCTGCTGGAATATAAGCTCGTCTCTTTCAACATTGTTCAAATTGTTCTAGAAGGTTAGGTAGGTCATGTTGCAAAAAAATCTAAGTAGATTGTTCCATTTACAGTTCCATCAAATATGTGAGAGCCAATCAGTTGGTCGCCTAAGACTCCACGCCAGACATTAATACTAAAACGCGTTTGAAAGGATTGTTCCCTTGTCCGGTGTGGGTTTTGTTGATCTCAGTGTTGCATATTATGACAATTGAAAATTCCTGCTCTTGTAAACAATGACTCATCAGTCCAAAGGATTTTCGATAAAAATGACGCTGCTCTATGTCTCTGTTTAGCAACCAACGACAGATTTGTAGTCTAGGAGCATAATCAGTTACTTTCAGACCTTGAACAGGCGTAAAATGGTATGGATGGAAACTTATTCTTATGCAAAATATCCAAAACCTACGTCTTTAGCAAGTTATCTACTACTAACTTCTGGATCATTCCGTACTGAATTTAGAACTACTCCTCCATTAATCCTACATCATGAACAATGTGTCCTACTTCGTTATGGTCTTTTGTGAACTGTACCTCCCTCCACAAGACGTTGATTGAGTCTTGAGAACACAGAATGACTGGGAAGTCGGCGATCAAGTTAGCAAGCTTGATACTCTCTTTGGACAGCACCCGTTATTTCCATCACAAAACCCGTAAATAAAGTTTCATATCAGCGTATTCTCGAGTCGTGAACTCCATGGCAGCCTACACTTGACTAAATTGAGCAGAAAAATAGTTTATTTGGAGGTAGAAGTAATTCATGTGGACACTGGTCTTACAAAACAAGATAAGGATATGAATGTACAATACTGGTGAAAGTGATAAGATAAGGAATTACAACATTGATAAAGGATGCGACCATTAATCCATAACTACCGTCCACAAATTATTTTAAACTGTTTTACTTTTTTGTAACCTTTAATTCCTTGTTTTATGAGGCAGTTTTATTAAAACATAAAAATTAAGTACAGTTGAGGAGGTTCCAAGCAAAAGCAAACATGTCCATAAAAATAAAAATTTGAGTTAGCAGCTGATTTGAAATCATGAACATCATTGCTATCACTCCATTCACTTTTTATTCATTCAAAAAAAATACATGTCCTATTTAAAATAAACACTGAAATATGCAGGTTCAGAGCAAAGAAACACATGTCCCCGCTTAGTTCCAAGCAGACACAAACATGTCCCTCTAACCAATGGGAAGGCTCCATCTGATCATGTGATCTGCAATATTATGACTTTTATTTTCAGTTACCTGTTATTTGGGTTTGAGGTTATAATTCCAGTGTTTGTATTGCACAGTCTATCAATAATTTGCAATAGTGTTAATGATGTTTTAATTTATCAAGTTATGGAAAATATGGATGACAATGGTTTAGTCAGAATTGGTGATGCTAATCAAGGCTCAAGAAAGAAAACCAAAAGACAGCAAGTGTAAGGACATTAGCTAAGTTAAAACGACATGGTGCCCCTCTTGGTTGTCGTGTTTTCCAACCTTGTAAAACATTTGAACAAAGGTGTGAAATGTGCTCTAGTGGAGACCTAAAGATGCTTTGAACACAAGACAAGTCCTTTATAAGGAAGCAGAAAAAGAACAAACAAGATGGAATCATTGCCAGCTGGGTAAGTCTAAATAACATTAAACGAAAGAGACCTAGGCCCTACCTCAATTAGCTCAAAGAAACACAACTTTACTGTGAAGTATAATATAATTTCTGTAACTGGAAAGATAATACCTGTGTGCAAAACTTTTTTTATGCATATCACCCTTTTAAAAGCAACCCGCTTGCACAATATTGCTCTGAAGATAAAAAATGGAGAAACTATAACAGACAAGAGAGGTGGCGATAGGTGCAGCCAAAAGTGTGAGCCCAAAAAACAGGCTCTGAGGTTATTTTTATGCAATCTGAGAAAGAAAGAGAGAGCCATTACAATCGAAAGAAGTCGAAGAGAATATACCTGCAATCAGATTTAAAACAAGGCAAAATTGCGCGTTATATACAATGGCACAGTGTCAAAGGATCTAACAGTTTCAAAAAGCATGTTTAGCAGAGTTTTTAATGAGTTCAATATAGGGTTTAGATCCCCTGCCACAGATGTAATGCTGCACTTGCTATGAACTAGATCTTAAAATCAAATCAGAAAAAGCTAAACCTAATGTAGATAAATCAGTCATTCACCAAACTTATGTTCGAATAAAAAGAATTCACAAAAAATAAGAGCCAAGTGCTTTTATGAACTCATGAGGGAGAATAGAGATGACGAAGTAACTTTCTGCTTCGAACCTACAACAGGTACAACCTCTCCCCCAAAACCCCCATCCAAGAAGCATTTTATAAAAGGCAACTTAGCTTTTACTGCCTCTGTGTTGTTGGATCAGATGCAAGAGATCCAGTATTTTATACTTGGACTGAAGAACTAGCTGGACGAGGGGCAATCGATGTATCCTCAGCTATTTTGCATTTTTCTGATTTCAGAGGCGAAAAGTTTGTCTGAAAATGTCCACACAATAAGACTGTTTTATGATGGGTGTCCAGGACAAAACAAAAATAACCCCTTGATCCACACTTTGATGTATTTTATAGGCACGGAAAGTCATAACTTAAAAGAGATTAGCATTACATTTCCTGTTAGAGGGCATAGTTTTATGCCCGCTGACCGAGTTTTTGGCAGAGTAGGAGAAGTTATTGAGGAAGCAGCCTACCATGAGCACCAAAGAAGACTGTCTACCAATCTGTAGGAGAAGTGCGGAAACTGGGAGATGAGTGGTCCTTGGTAAACACAAAATGTTTTATCTTCAAGATTTAGGAACGTTGATCACATTTCTGAAAAGAAGAACATTTTCTTAAAGAAGGGAAAGGCGGGGTAGTGGAAAAAACAACTGGCCGTCATGATGTTTCCACTGTTAAAGTGAAATCAACTGATCATTTCAGATTTCAAAGTGATACTGAACAGTTCATTTCCCTGCAGAAGAAGGGTTGGTCATCTACCAAGTGTTTTTCAACCCCTTTAGAGCCTGTTCCACTTGGACATTGCTATAAAAGCATCTAAGAAGAAGGACGTTGAATCTTTGCTGAAGTTAATGTACGGTGACGAATGGAAAAAAACAATGCTAACTTGTCTTAGTAACAAGATAATTCTTGAGGAAACACCGGAATGGTCATGAAAATTGAAGGTGACGAAGAAGAGTGTGAGTGTGACTGCTTGGAGCCTTATGTGGGACTGCATATCTGAAAATTTAATTATAGCCTACTTTCTAAAATAGTAATTCAACATAATATGTAATAAATATTGTATACCATAAATAAAACTAGTATTATTACTATACATTTTATTGTTTACTGAATTTTTAAACCCTAGCAAAAGAAAACATGTCCAATGTAGGTTTTATGCAAAAGCAAACATGTCCCCTTGTGATCCAGTCAAATAAGAACATGTCCATATTTTTATTGCTAATAACGAAGCACATTACGTGAAATATATTTGAAATGTGAACGTATTTTGACTCAAAAAGTTTACAACAATCATAACAAATATATCAATTTATTGTACTATTGCATAATGTTGTAATACTAGTTTTTTTCCAAATTCCCCAAAGTTCCATTTGGGTGACATGTTTTGCTTTTGCTTGGAACCTCCTCAGTTGTTATTAAATTGTTTTAATCTTTTTTGTAGCTTGCATGTTTTGTAATATTTAAACCGATAAAAGTAGGTAACCGGATACTTAAACTATGGTCATATGGCATACCATTTTAAAGCCTATTACATGGCAAAGTTTTTAATATCACTTGACACATTCCTTGTGTACAGGGTTGGTAAAAAAGATGGGGTTCAATGATATTTAAGTTTTTCTGAAACTTAGCAACTTTGCCATTTAAATCGACCTGAAGCTTAATTGTCTTTTCTTACCGTTTGAACCCGATAACTTTTTCAAATCTAAAATTTAACGGAGAATCTAAAAAAAATTGTGTAGTTTTGCTCACATATGTCTATACGTTGCTGAGAAATATCAGATTTGCGTACAAAAACACGGATTTTTTAGAAAAAAACTGAAAATAATTCATTTCAGACCTAATTTTTGGAGTTGGAATTTTTTTATAACCGCCATTGTATCACATTTACATTGCATTATAACCCAAAAAATTTTGTCACACCAAGAGCCCACTCACCTTGTATAAAACCATAAATAAGGGAGATATTGAAAGATAATCAAGAGACCAACTAACTTTGATACTAATATCATATTGCGTTGTTTTAGTGCACATTTTTACACTGAAATTTTTCTTGAACAGATAAATAAAATATTTTGGTATCTCCTAATGTCATGTAGAAGATAATTTAATATGAACACATTAATTGGGTTTTATCAAAACTTTTCTTTTTGCTAAAATGAAAATCCGATTATTTATTGCCTGAGCATTAAACGAAGGCTATCACTTGAGGAGCTAAGAAATATCATGTTTATCCATCTCCATGTCCTCACGATACCTCGATTACAAATTGACCTACAGGATAAAAATTTGGCGTTCAACGTTAGTGGAAACATCGGTATATTCCCCTATACTGGGCATGAACCTAAGGATACATTCATTACTAATCATCCCAATAATACGCTTGTTTGCTTCGGGAGTGACAAGGTATTGAAGAAACAGGAAGCACAAGGGTTGGGGCCACTTTCTGCCAAAATTTCATGTTATCCTAAGCATAAGGAGGGATTAGTGTGCATATCTCAGTAAGTTAACCTTGTAAATATAATTGGATAGCTTATATTTCAGCTTTTTCCATTCAAAGTGGGTACGTGAAATTCTATTTCCTCTTGTTCAGGCTTTCAAGATACTCAAAATTGAGACAGGCTCACTCACTACAACCATCAAACCTCTACAGCTACACTAAAATTATCGGGTCAACACTTTACGTACAATATAACATCTGCGGTTGATAATGGTTTGCTCTTCGCAGTTTTTGAGGACGATGATCATTATAGTTGAAGATGGAACATAATATTTTGAAACATTCTACTTTTTAGACTAAATTACTGTCCTTCCAATCTTAATCCCTTCCATTTCCGTACCCATATTCATAATGCACGCTTTTATAAATTCATAATTTTCAGCACATAAAAAATATTCCTGTTACATATTTAATATGATATAAAGTTACTGTTTGCATTGGCTAATATTTTAAGAGAAATGTATTAGCTACAATTAAACTGCACCTACCAGAATATCAAAATATTAATACTAGTTTTCATTGTATGAAGTCAATAAAATGCTACCTTATAAACTGTAAATAAATTCTCATTTGACAATACTTATTTGAATTATATATTTTAGTTAGGTTTGCAGTTTAAGAATTTTATTTTTCTTAACTTTTTGGAGTATTATTCGATATTTCTCCTCCTGTTTGATTTATTTGTGAATCTTCTCACATGAAGAATTACAATTTTAAAAACTAGCATGTGAAGACAACTGATTGGATTATAAAATTTGTATTTTGATATTCATGTGGTAGCTTTCTATTTTTTATGCTAAAATATTTCAACCTAGGTTTTCCAGCATTCCGCAACTTTACGTTTGAGAGTTTCTGTAAATTTATTATCATGCTTTTGCAATAAACAATCTTTATAACTGTTCATAATTTGCTGTTTTTATTTTTGTCAGTGTGACGCGTTTTTTTAAGTATACCGGTATGTCTTCATTAAAAATTGTAAATTTGCTCAAAAGATAGGCGGTGAAGATCTACAGCAAAAACTAATCAGAGAGAGAAAACTGCAGGAAATATTGTACAACAAAATGAAGAGATATCCTTTTATCCTTCCTCGCTGAGTATCAGACACATAAAGGATTACTTTTTTTTTTCGCTGGCTGTTAAAATAAACAATCCCAATCTTTGATGCTTCATGAAAATAATGATTAAATAATTCAGTAAACTCCGCTCAAGACATGTTTATTTCTATAAATTCCTCATTCTATATTACTCATTTATTTGACTTTGGAGAAAAATATTATTATCTTTTATTACAGGTATACACTATATACTTTGAAATTATCTTGTTTTATTTGATTTTGCAGGTCGGCACTGATATAAAATGAGGAAAACGTTTCCAGACACCAAGATTCGATTTGTACATTCAACTTTATGAATTCATACACTGTGTTTCCAATAATTATTTGTTTTATCCTGCTCCTCATTAAAACCTTTATAATTATAAACGTTCATATTATTTATAATTCTCGGTCAATTGAATACAATCCTCTTATTTTTGTGACGACTGCATTTATCTCAATATAATACGTGTAAATAATTAATTTCATACAATTATAACACATGATACATGCCTAATAGCTAAATTTTATATGTATCAACTGTCAGGTCTTATAAGCTAATGTTAAAGAGATATATTATGTGTCACTTCTTGTTTATGATTCCATGTAATATAATAAAATATGTACTTTTTATATTTCAAACCAATAAATAATACTTGAAATACATTGAGAGTGTTTTAGTTTATTAATATTAAGTAGAGGTACTGAAATAAATTAAAGAAAAAAATTGCATCCACATAGTTATGATTGAAGAACAGCCTTCAGGTCTCATGATTATTATTATTTATGATTATTTTTTTTATTTTTATAGTCCTAAATTAATTGCAACTTGTTCATCAGGTTTAATCGCAATAAATAAATCATCTGAATTATATACATCACGTTTTATTGTTAACTCGAGTGACTTTGGAAAGCAAAAGCTTTATCGTTTTACATTAATCATCATAAGTAATTAACTTTGATAACAGAAAGAAATTAATGTTATAAATATGAAATATTACTATTCCTGTTAAGTTAAACATTTATTTTAGTATATATTGGAAAACTTTCATTTGTCTGTCTGCCTGTCTGTATATATGTCTGTTTTATCTTATGAAAATAAAATTACCTGTAGACCTAAAAATTTGCTTGAAGCTAAATTTCTATATAACGAGTTTTGCCTGTGATCTGAATTTTTATTATTTTGTATACGAAGCACCGCTATGAACTTAATAAAAAGTGTGAGTGTATGATGTTAAAGTCAAAGTTGTAGGTTTCAAATATAGTTAGAGCGCACTCTTGCTTTCTAGTATACTAACTAGCTCATCATTAAAATCTGTATTATTGTAACACCGCTACAAAACTTAAATTATTAAATAAAAATCGAATTTACCATTTTTAAAGACATCTCGATATAATAATTTATCTGTAAACTTCAAAATTTGCATGAAACGTCACTTCTACATATACATGAGTGAGTTAAATGATGGAGCAAACGCAACCAAGGATTTTGGCTGAATCATTGAAGCTTATCGCTGAATAGACTGAAAAAATTTTTTATTTTTCGCTAAGGGTGTAAAAACTGTACCATTGTCTAACTATTAACTACCATTGTCTATGTGTCTAACTATTTCCAGGACATCACAGGAATAAAATGGGCTATAGACTTAAAATTTTACATGCTACTTAACAAGCATTCTCTATATTTACATGAAAATAGCCTTAATACTGAAATAGTGAGAAACATTCGCAGTGAAACTCGGCAGAAAACATCAAAATAGGCCGAAACACGACTCAGTCCTGCATGTGGACATTTTAAAGGTTTATTTGTTTCAGATTTAAGCAATCAGTCTATTTTAGTTCATTTTAAACTTTCAATTACACCTAAAATCAGATGTAATTTAGAGTTTTTAGAAAATACCAATTTTTGTTTAACTTAATTTCTAATTCAATAATAAAAATATTATTTGGGTTAAACTCTAGACTTGTAGTTAAATTTATATGTCAGAAAGTGTGTGAAAGAACGTTGTATACAGAGTTTAGGAATAAAGTTTTCTAATAATTTCATAAAGAAATATTGGGCTTTAAGTTACATATTTCCTCTATTATGATAGAACAGAAAATGTTTTTACTTCTTATGAAGGTTTAAGTGCCTTTTCACAGATTTAAAATATCCTTTTCATTTAATAATTAACACTACTGATAGCATGAAGTTGTCGGTGGTATTTTCCACAACGGAAATACCACTTAGTGTGAGACGGTCCTTACTGCTTTACGTTCAGCAGATGTTTTTAAGTCTCAAAATATAATTCATACAAACAATTGCGACATTCATAGTAATCCGGTATACATCTCAGTTGGACTGTTTCAAACGAAAGTTGTGTAAGTTATTGTGTACGTTAAAATACAAGGATTTCCTTTGTGAACAATTTCCGCGAAACCTTACGTTTTCTCTTCCCACTCAATTCTGAAAGTGTTATTTTTACGCACCTCAACAGGTACTTTATCCAATTTTACTGCAACAAATTAACTTATTTGATGCAAATATACATACTCAAGTACCTAACAGAAAATGTTCTTTGCATTTACATTGCTATATGTTGCAAAATTGTTTTTAGATTTTATGAATAAAATTAGTGGTTTCAAAGGTTTTATAAACATTAGAAATAAATTGGACTTCATAAAATAATTATAAATGTATAAGAAGATACAAGAAATTTGATTTCATGAAAGTACGTAATGTGTTAATAGATCTGATAACAAATAGAGTAAATATATAATACATATATTTCTTCAGAAAGAAAAAACTAATATAATTAAAACTTATATAATTTTCACAACTTGTGTAACTTTCATTGAGATCTCAAATGCACTTGCTATTTTAAATTAGAGCTTATAATTTTAATAACTCCTTGATGTCTACTATGATGTTATGTATATCTAAATGAATCCTTCAGATGGTCTTAATATCATATTATTTTGTCCCAAGCAGCCTTACTTATTATTTAGAGAACGCAATTAAAATTCTGCTTTATTTACACATACATTTATGTATTTTAAGGTTTCAATCTGATTAAAAAGTAAATTTCTAAAAGGTTTGGTTTTTTCTGAGCTATAACATATATTACAGCTAAATTGAAAAGGTGTGTCTGTCAAATGAAACTATAATTATTTTTAAATATGTTTCAAAAAGCTTTTAAATTTTAAAGATAGGTATTGTAGAAAATTATTAGAATGTAATGTTAGCATGGCAAAAGTATTATTCAAAACGACAAACTACCACCATGAGACACCACATTACGGACATTATACGGAAGTACTATTCTTAAATGCAGTTCGTATATTCAACTGCGGACCTTTCTGCTTAATGCATCAGTTAATCAATCAACCCATTATATATTAACAATTTCGTACAGAAAAGCAATAGACTCATGTTATGCTATGTGGTTAAATATAGTTCAAGTATAATATAAACTAGATTTAATTTTCTAGTAAACACAGAACAGACAGTAACAGTTCTTTGTGAAGGGAGTGTTAAGATATTAAATTTCCAGTCCATGAACTCCTTCATGGAATAGAATGGGTGTTGCACCGACCAGTTGGCTGTGACGATGTTTAGTCTTTTCCAGGTACAGTCTAAAAGTGAGGAGGGAGCAGGTTGAAAAAGCTTGCACCCTTGCATAAATGCTTTTCTAGTACATAATGATGTACCGTAGTTATAATTATTTATGCTGAATCGCGGTAGGAAAGTAGGCTCTTTTGTTAACTAGACGCGGTGCTTGGACATTGTTTGTTGGTTCGAGACAAGATATCAGCTGATCGAGATGTCTACGGTGATACGTTCCCCGAGCCGGTTGGCTTGTGAGAGGGGGAGCAGTGTTCGAGTGTCGACGACAGGTTGCAGACGTCCTGTTGAGAAGCAGTAGTTCTTCCTCTAATCCTCTAGTTTGGGATATAGAGTAATTCTTTTTATCGGGTGTGTTGTAAATTTAAATCAAGTTATTAATTTTCTTTAGTGCGTATTACTTTCCTATCAGCCTCCATAGTCTTCAAAGTAGTAAGTCCCGTACCAGCGTTTAGTTAATACCTTTTGTTTTTATACTGTTGTGATTAAATTTCTAAAGTTTCCCATATTACAGAGTCTTTGAATTAATTCAATTTCTGAAGTATTGTCAATTAGACTTTGATCGTAAAGTTAATATCAAGTATTGTGTTATTTTGATTTTGAATATTTTGAGAAGAGAACTTTTTATTTTATTTTGTTAATTTAAACCATTTTGGAGAAGTATACATTTTTAGTTTCAATTTTAATTTTAATTCATTTTTTTGAGCAGACTCTTAATTAGATTTGACCGATTGTGAGAAGTTTTTGAAGAAAATCAAATCTATAGTTTGTAAACTTTGTTAAATTTTTGGGGTGAACTTTAATTCGCAATAAATCAAGTATTTCCGAAAAGTTGTTTGATTTATAAAGTATTAGCTCCAAAGTAATATAATATATGTACTATAATAACGGTACAATGAAATGTTGAGATTATAGAAAAAAATATACGCTTTATGTTTTAGGTTGTTGTGGTGCTGGTCTACTAGTTTAGCTTGGTTAGCTGTGATGGCATATGTGATGGTCTCAAGGATGTACAGCACTACGACTTCTAAGATCTGCTGCTCTTTAAAAACTTCTTTGGAACTCTCACTGTAGCTCAGTCATATGTATGCCCTGACAGCTCTCTTTTATACCACAAATACTCTTTGTAAATTATGGGCGTTTGTTCTATCCCAAGCTACAAGCGATTCGAGCATGGCAAAGTAGATAGCCTTTCTGTTTGGAAACCACTTATTTGACTCGTTTTTCTGTTGCTATATATACAGCTGCTCAGTTATATGACGGTAGATCTATATGGGGTGTCCATGGAGGTGTATTATCTATGTTCATGATATTTGCTTGAGTTGGTGATAGAAAACCGTGACAGAGGGTTTAAGCTGTGCTCAGCTGTTTGTTTTCAATCAGGGCCGTGTCACATTCAAAAGAAACTATTTGATAAAAGCTGATAAACGTAGTACAAGAGATTAGGGAAATCGTTTTGTTAGAATAATTTTTTAAAATTGGCCTCTAAGAACCGATCATTGAGGTACATATCTATTTTCATTTCCCATTGTTGAGATTTGACTTAGATTTATGATTGTTAGCTCTTGAAGGCAAAGATGCTGTAGATTTTTCATTATCATATTTGTCTTACGCAAGTCAACAGCGGATTCGTGTCAAAGACGATCTATAACAGCCTTTACGTGTTGTTCAAACAGCCAAGGAAGTTGATCTTGGTACCGTGCTGTCTTGGTATTAGTATAGACGGTTTAGCTTAAACATGATCAAGCATTTTTTTTAAACGATATTCTCAAGATGTCAAGAAAGGGTTGGTACCAGTTAGACTGGTCTGTAACAGATAATGCCTGTTCATAAAGTAGCTATAGTAGGAAAGGTTTTGTTGAATCAGTTTAAATGATAAGTTTAGAAGTGGAAACGTAGTGATAGGGTGTTGCTATGAGCTCGCTTTGCTAAAAAATGTTTACATATATTATATGACCGTGATCAAAAAAATAAATATTTCGATGGAATTATTACAGTAAATAATTGTCAACAATATTTATTAATATGAAACTTTTTGAAATAAGCTGTGCTAAGGTTTTTATCGCACAAATAAGTCTGAAATATTTTAACTGTAATAAATGTTATGAACTCATATCTTTAAATTATTAGGTATTGAAATTATTTGAAAGGAACACCTGTTTTAGAGGTAAAGATGCTTTGAGTATTTGTTGCAAGGTAACAAGAGTTTTAAATATTGCTTTATTAATATTGACCTAGATCTTGAAGTTGACTAAACAAACTTTAACAGAGTGTTAAATACATAAGTTTTATCAGAGAGAAGATCTATTCAACTATTACGGAAAGTTGAAATGATCCTCCGTCCTTTACAGTCTTTCTGAAATTATGATGTCGGGTTGCTTAATAACTAATATTACAAATACTCGTTGAAAGCAACAATTTTGTTTTATTATACATGAGAATATATTTTTATTGTTTATATTTTTCATCACCTTAATTATTACGAATTAAATCATCTACACTATAGGTAATTTGACATCTACAAAATTATTATTTTATTGTAATTAGATATAAAAACCCATTCTATCTTTTTCTCACTAGTTTATAACTGGAAATTTTTAAATTTGATAGAGAAATATACAATACAATAATTAAAAATACAAATGGAATAACTGTATTTCCAAAAAATGCAGGATGGATATCGAAATAAATTCAAATCTGAACATTTGCTTTTGGCAATTGCCTCAAGCATCTGGCAAATGTAGTTATACTTCTTGCGTTTGTGATTTTCTAAAATGTATGTGGTATCTGTGTCCTTTAATAAATAAAATAATACAAAAATCGTTTACCAAACATCGGAATACTCCACGCTTTTGGATTAAAAATAGTTAGCACAGAGTAGAATGAGCTGTGTGCTCCAGTCACCAGAGCCACAGACAATTCTAAACCATTACCTTAGATATTAAAATTAATAGATAGTGTTTGTAGTATATTAATACAATATATACAAGTATGTATTTATATAAGAACGTTTAATTAATATATGTTATAACACACACACACACTCTCTCTCTCTCTCTCTCTCTCTCTCTCTCTCTCTCTCTCTCTCTCTCTATATATATATATATATATATATATATATATATATATATATATATATATATATATATATATATATATATATATATATATATATATATTATTCATAGTATATATAGTAGTATTAATATTATTCTTAATAGAGTCAATTAGAACAGGTTACATGCGTTGTATTGGTAAATTTTTTGGACAAAATTAAGATTGATTGATTTATTTTTAGAACAAACGCTATTAATAGATTCTTAAAAAATCTAGCCATTCTAAATCTATTTTTTCAATATTATCCTTATTATTTTAAAAGGAACAAAAAGGGACTTGGAATAACAAAGCTACAAATTGAGAAAAAGAATCGCAGATAGCTAATTAGGAGCCAATTTGCATCACTGTGTAAGCAAATAATCAGTTTCCTCTTAAATGTATTGATGCATTCTTCTAAAAAACATTTCTCTGCTTAACTAGTTTTAGTGGAGTCTTGAATGTGATATCTTTAGTGAATAAATTGGGTTAAAATGTAAAACAATAAATTTTATCAGGCCATATGTTTCCTATCTTTACACATTGAAAACCTTACCTAAAACACATAAATAAATGTAAAATACAGACCCAAAAAGTGCCAAATCTTTTTATCACATTTTCTCACAGAGATATGTTACTTTGTATGTATCACGTAAACGGTATATTGTAAGTTTGCTAAGCTAGGACAAACATGATTAAAAAAAATAGTTTGGTCCATATATTTTGATACCCTCCTATATCGACCCGGAATTAAAATAGCGTGGCTGACCATTGATCCCTGTCTAGAAACGTTTCGTCAATATATTTAAAGAAACACTATTTTACGTGTTTATAGACTGGAAATTTGGTCTCCGTTGTCACTGTATAAGGAAGTAGTAAACAACCGAGTGTTATATATTATTACAGTTGCCACTTGAGACTGTTATAGAATAACACTAAAAAATAGTGTTAGTCAACCGTTTGAAAGAGTATGAGAAAATTAATCATTTAAAATATAAAATACGTGTTTGTGTCAAACCACTTATTTGCATAATCGGCAACACGTATTACATGCGGTAACCGTGCTGCCAGCTACTCCATATTTAGCACGTTTTTGGTATCATGTCATATAGGTCAAGGTTTTATAAGGCATTGCTTCTTGAATCTAAGGATTAGTGCTTAACTTTCCGTTTTCAATTTTGAAGATTTCTAACGCTGCTCGATTAAAATAAGCATCAACAACAAAGGAAGTAGGTAAGTATTACAGGCATGGTTTCACCAAACTTTAATGGATTTGGATATATTCTGCAATTAACTGTGTGTATATACTGTTTCAAACAGTATATATCAGTCAGTAACTTTTATTGCCAAAGGGTTTTATAAAATTTAAAATCTTTTTGCCGCTGTATCTTAACTTCATTTAAATTTATTGGATCTAAATATGATATCAAAAGAAACTCAATGAAAATTATTAAATATCCTGAGTTAATGTTATATGCAACACAGAGATTTTATGGAAATAAATAAGTATTTTGTTTCTGTTGATTTTACCTGAACACTGGAATGATAACTTTATCTTACTATAAATCGCCATTAACTACTTGACTACGACTCTAGTCATGTACAGAAAACAGTACAGCTGTAGTGTAGTCTGTAGTCAATCTCAGTCAAAGTCAATGTGTTATTAATTAAAAATACCAATCTCAATATTAGTATTCATCCTTAATTTGTTACAAATTTTATTCTTGTGTATTTAAATATAAACATCAAACTCTTATGTTCCCATTTTACATAACTATAATATTAATCATAGTTAATCAATAATTGTTTGTACGTTCGGCAAACTAGTTTGAATATGATGACAAATGGGTCACGTAAATTAAAAGCCACAAATTCAAAATACCTTAGAGTATACACTCATCATGCAAACATAAAATAAAGAAGTTAATGTAAATTTTGTTTAAAGAGAAATAAAAAATGTCATTCTGTATACAAGTCTGTCGCACTTAATGATATTACAGTAAATGTAAACTACTTACTACAATCTTTTAATAGCGGTTTACAATTGTGTTGTCTTCCAGGAACGTAACACGCTTTGTTTTAGCCAGTGCAGAAAACAATACGGCTGCCATGTATTCACCAACTGTTATTGGAACTGTTTTCATTAATTGAACTATGTAAACCCTAGGGATTACCAAATTGAACAATCGCGTTCATTGATTTTCCTTGCAACACTGTATTTGTCTACCTTATTTCAAACTGATATTTTATTATTAAACAAAAAACAAATAATACAATTCAGCGTCAGTGAGGTGTGCCTTACGTTGCTTGATTAAAATTGGCACTAATTCCAAAGGGAACAAAATATTGAAAGGATATTTTTGTCAAGCTTTAATTGATATGTATATATACAGCAGTAATTTGCATCAACTAATTGTTTAATTACCTTAACCTACTTTAATGTAGTTGAAGTAATAACATAGTTAAAGTAGTAAAAATTACTTTAAAGTACCTTAACCTATTTAAATCTCTTATTTCGGATTTTTCAAAATTCTTTGGTTTTTTGACTGATCTTTTATGCCTTACAGTTGGTATTATGGTTCTCGACACTTTTCCCGACTGTTAGTACAAGTATGCTCTTATATTATGTGGGATACGAATTACCCTAGTAGGATCCTATCGTAGGCCGAGATCGAACTTCGCGAAAGCTGAGTGGGAATCTTTTCAAACAAACGTGACACAAATTTCAGGTTTATTGCTCTAGAAATGGTAAACTATGTTCAGTTTACAAGCCTAGTCCTATCTGCTTTAAAGTCCCAAAGGCCTTCGAAATAACATTATCCCACAGTTAATTCAAGAGTGTGAGAACAAATGAGTGAGTCAATCACATTTAACCGCGCAAAATTAACAGTCATAGATAAATTTAAAATCCTCAAAGACTATTTTCAGATCTTGGGAACTTCAGCTAGAACCCTGCGATGAGAGAAGTCGCTGATTATCTGGCTAAGAATAAACATAGCACACTTATTTTGTGTGTGTTATTGATGGTGTTACATTAAACCAAAATGAACACTCTCTGTATTTGAGAGTTAGCTGAGATCGACCTCTAACTTGTAAAAGCCACCTAAAAAAATAGCACAGTAAAAAGAAAATATTATACATACTTTTACTGGTTCAAACGTTTCAGCTGCAAAATATTGTGCTCCTGTTTCGCTAAGTAGGTCCCGTACAAAAGAGATTGTTGTATAACTCATGAGACTTCCTCCACTGTGTTCACAGCTGCTCCAGAAATAGCTGATTTCACTTTACACAGAAAAACTAGTAAGTATCTTATTTCCGATCTGTCTACTTGATTAGGTCATAACGACCTTCTTCGGAAGCAGTACGTCCTTTAGTACACATTTCAAACCGAAGTGTGCAGATCCAACGCTTGGAAATCTAGATGGGAAATGACTCTCGACCTGTTATGTGATTGTGATGAATTTTGATGCAATAGAGCACATAGTCAATGACTCCTCCTGGTGCTCTCTATCCTGGAGGATCTTACAGCTTGGGAGGACTTTGGCTTGAATTAATTCGTGGTTTAGCTTGACTCTGTGACCGTAAATTATTAAATTCATACATTTTGTTTTGTTTTATTGTATTTTGTTTTAATTTTTTTCTCTTTGCGCTTTAGTATTAACTATAACATAAGAAGACTGACAAATATACACCATATACGGTACTCATCAGATCGATTGGAATGGTTAGTGCAATATGATATGCGTTATACATTTAACAAGAAAGGCTTATTGCCATCCCTAGCTGAGTGGTTAACGCATAAGCTTGTCTAAGAGACTCGGGTTCAAATATCTGTATGGGAACAAATCTGAGCCCTAGTTCAAACAATTTTGGATTTGGCCTTCATATCATCAACTAAAAGACAAAACACGAAATATTTAATACAGTAACACATATAAAGAATATTTATTTAAAGAATGGGTTTAAAATAGTATAAAATAAAAAATAAATAATAACATTAAGCTTTTATTTTTCAACTGATATTCTATAAAGCGCCTTATGTCAGTGCTTATCCCCAAACAAATATAAATATTATTTGTAGTTTATACAGCTGACGAAGGCAATAATGTAAAATTTATAAAAATAAAATTGGATTACTAACTAATGCCAATACAACTAGTGTAAAATACCTGCTACTATCCAAGATTGTCCTTTATTGTCACGATAACTTACTACGTTTTTTCTCTTATAATATCATAACTTTTTATATTAGATATCTTAAATATTTTATATTAAATATCTAATATAACAACCTATTGGTGCATTTATATCTCACCTAAATGTTACTTGAAATATAATCGCACTTCCCATTCATTACTGTAAACAATACAATAGCAGAGAAGCAGTGCTGTATATTCAAGCCGGTCATCCATCACTGTAGCCACACACCATTCAATTTGTACGGAAACACTTACGCTGCTGTGTAACGTACCTTCTCACTAAACTCTTAGTAATCATGAGCCATCTTATTTGCACTTAAACTCTAATTAATGTTGAGTTTTACAATTTAAATTAAATTTAAAATCTAAATTAACAGACGATCAAGTTGTGAAAGATTTTCTGGTGCGATTAATAAAAACTTTACCCATCATTAACTAGCGTCTGCACCAAATGTAATGTTTATTAAATAACCTCAGTCACTGATAATTGCTACGTATGTTTGGCCACAGGCAGTATAACTTATCTATATTAGATCAAGTAATAATGGAAAAGTCCATAGAGAAAGTGCGATGGAAATTCATGTAATCCATAAACCTGTCGTATATTTAAAAATAAATAAACTGTTTGCTCTCTCGACGTTAAATTTTATTATTATCATTCATACATATGGATATGGAATAAATATGTGTGGATAAAAAAACATTTATATATTAAGAACTGCAGTCTAGTGTTTCGTTCTGTCATTAAAATCGTATACTATAATACGTACTTTGTTATGCCCACACATAACGTTTTGTATTTTATTAATTCTAATTTAATGTGAATAAAGTTATTTTCACTGAATTTGATGAAATACAGGTAGTTTAAACATAATTCAGTATTAATGTCCTCACCAGTTCATTTTTATCTTATATTACTTTTGTTTATTTTCCCAAGCGGTTTCTTTTGTGTTGCCATTAACAAAATGAAAATAGTAAATTCCCAAAAGAGTCTTATAATACAAATGTTTAAACATAATTTTTATATTAAATTGTATTATACTGTCCACATAATATGCAATCAGTCTTTAAAACTCAAGGAAGGTTAGATAAATCTCTTCAAAAGGGTATCGTTCCAGGATTGAAAAGTATCTCATTACTATATATATCTATAGAGCTAGGACACGTATATATGTATTAATAAGTATATACACACATGTGTGTTTGGACCATTTTGATTATATTGGTTTAGTCTTAAATAAATTCAAAATATCCATCAAAGGTGGACCACAACAACAATATATTTTGTGAAAAAACAGACACGTCGTTCTTTGAGTGTGAAACGTTTCCAGGATGTTGACTCTACTGGCCAATCAAGGAGAGAAAAATATCTTTGGAAAATCCCCTTTATCTTATCCCTCTTTTTCTGCTGTAAACTTACTTTTTATATGATGTTTCAGTTGTAAATTAATTTTAACTTGCAGTAAAATAATTATGTAATAATAATATTACTGCGATCCAATTAGTTACAATCGAGAGTCTTTAATTAGTGATGTGTTTAGTTTTAGGCATATTTAATCATGATAATAATTCTTCTAGTTTTATTATGCGGTTTCTTTGACCATTAACCCTAAACATCAAAACTAGAGCAACCTAAATTTTAATAACACAAAATGGTTGCTACCATGTTTTTTGAAATTATATATATTAAGATAATTTTTCTATATTAAGATAATTATACATAATATATTAAGATAATGATATTAAAATAAATAAATATATAAATAAATATAAATAATAGAATAAACATTGAATCACAAAAAGTACTTGCTCCGCCGGGACTGGAATCCAGATATCTCACATGCCGGATGGGTGTGCTACCACTACACCACACAGCCCATACTTTTTTTACGATTCAATAAGTTGTATATACTTGTTTCTATATCATATAAACTAAAATATGATCGGAAGACCAAATACCAGTCAATTAAAAACATTAGGCTATTACCACTTATACAATTTTTTGAAAAAATACGTGTAAATTTACATATATATACACATATGTATTTTGTGTATACCTACAGCAAAAATCTACAGCATTTTTAAAGCTTTAGATAAAATTATTATTCCCTGCTGATATGATAATCGATGGTGAGTCGTTCAGCAACAATATTTTTATATTTATTTATGATAGAAACAATGTCACCTCACTTATTTAGTCGTATCATTCTATTTATAAGTGATATTCCAGCACTAGCAACGTTCTGTAACTAAATTACAGGATACGGATCAGAATATATTATACTGAAGAGAAAACAAAATCGTTGATTTGGTTATTATTTTATTGCTTCGGAAACGGAAATAATTTTTAAAACATAGATGCTTTTTGAGGCGTGAAAACACATGTAGTAATAGTTATATTAAAATTCTGTTTTATTTTTAATCATAACACTACCAAAATTTGTGAATCAATTTTGCTACTAACTTTTAAATGCTCCTGTCACATGCAGATACGAAGGTTTAATTATTACATTCCATTGTACAACAGCGTGAGGCGGTAATATTCGCTGCGGTAAGCTATATGTGATATTGTATGCCGCTTGCACAATATTCCATTCTTTCATTAGTTATACGATCATTTATAGAGGGTGAGTCAGATAAAGTGTCCTAAACGTATAATAGGCGAACGGTCAGAACTATTACAAAGAAACAGACCCGTAGAGACATATTTTATAATACATAGTAACTTAATTACATTGATACATAAAACCAACATTTAATACTTTTATTTTTGTGAGGCCTTTCGATAGAAAGGCTACACGTTTACTGTTCCTTGACATAAGTTGGGAAAGGTAAAAATTACCTAGCTAAACTTCAAGATGTGAACGAAAATATATAATATTATTAAACAATTTTCATATGACCTCTCATATGAACACGTTTTAACGTATGTGATCAATATTTTAATGAGAGGTAAGATTAAATGTGACTGATCCATAAAATATGACGATGAAATAAAATGCAAAAGTTTTTAATCATAAGTGAGATATATAGTCTCATACCATAGGCTACAGCTTGGTAAAATATTTTTAATATTGAAGTGTGGAAAGTGACAGGTAAGTTATAAAAGCAAGTTACAGTATTAATTTGATTGATATTACTACGTGTAATTCGCTAACTTAGAATGTTAAGAGATTTGCTATTTCCAAGTAATAAGCAAACTCCCAGTAATGGTTATTACCGACTCTACAGTAAGTGTTACGAAGTAGGTGTGCAGGCTGAGGGACATTAAGACCTAATTATAAACGCCTTCTTGAGGATCCCTTGCTTCACTAACATTTAGATACAACTTTACTGCTGATTTCATGGTGCAGGCAAATTCCTGCACAGATGACAGATGTGAGCAGATAATGGTAGATTACAGGACAAACCATAATACATAGTTACCTTTTTTGAGTCGCGGGAATACCACCTAAAATATGAAATATTTAAGTGCGGTACTTAATATCAGTAAAATTGTTTTATCAGTCAAAGAACCAAAGCAAATTTCATTACTCAGTGAAACTTGTATATAATATCTCAACTCGTGCACAGAAACAATCAATAATTCAGTAAAGCAATAAAAGTATAAATATATACGTACAAGTTTACAATTTAATGAAACTGTGAATACTCAATCATTAGTAATGTTTTACAAAGCTAAACGTACACATATAGTTAGATGTGAAGACAGATAATAAAGTATGATAGTACTACTTCGATTCATACATTTAACTTTCATGTATAAGCTTAAAGTATCGTAAAAGGTATTTAGTAACTACTTTTTATTATTAATTTTCCATATCTCATTTATATTTATCATCCATAAATTAAAGATATTTTTAATTACGTATTAAATTACTGGGTTTATTCATACCCATTTTACACTAGCTAATGAAACGGGTAAGAGGCAATATGAGAATGCAATTATGATATTCTTATTCTTATATACTTATTAGCGTACTTATTTACGATGAATGTTTCAATAGTTTTAAAAATCAAGCACAGCATTTGTGTGGCGGCTTTAAAAGAGAGTGTGGTTGTATCGTAACTAATTATTATTGCTCATTCAGTTTGTAGGACTATGAAACTTTTCCAAGTTAATGTCAGTGTAATGGCAACTTGCCGAGTCAGACATTGTGAGAGGTGATTGCAAAGAACTGTTACGCGCTGAAGTCCACTCTCCGAAACTATCTATTTAGTTACTAATTGATGTAACCAATTAGTAGTGGGTCAGCAAGCAAAGAAAGTAGTTTGGTTCAGCTTTCGGCTCAGCACACGGTAGTACGTTTCTTTTGCTAATTTTCTATTTATTTGATCTTTTTAATGTTAATACATTTAATATTTCAACTCAAAATAACACATATAAAGATATGAAGACGGAAAAAAAATTTCTTAATGCGAATTTTGGAAGCACTAAGTAGTTATTTTCCATATAATCACAGTCCAAATCAATACTATTAACACATACTATCAAATAATAGTCACAAACGTACCATAGGTCAGGCCTCCACAGGTATACATCCGGTATAAATATAAATTAAAAGAAAGGCTCTTCTCAATACAGTCGGCATAGGTTAAAATTTACAAATACAGCACAAAACAGTAAGAATAAATAAATACCAAAACACAAAAAAGTTTTTTCCTGCCATGCACCACTTTTTAAATTGACACAACAGCTCGGTTGGCAAAAAAGCCAAAACCATAATTTTAGTATTAATAAATTTCAGTACATTTTATTCTTCCACATTTTTAAATAATAAAATTTTAAGATTCTTTGGAGAAATAGTTTATCTCAGTTATTAGGGATCGTAGAGTAAATCAATAGTAAGTAGATTTACAACAATGTTTGTTCTTACGTTTCTTTTTTATCTTATGGGTTATTGAGCTATCGGCTATAAATACATAATTTGAGTACCGTCTGCATACACTAATGTAGCATAAATACGTAGAGGTATGCAAGTAATCTTAAAAAGTTACTTTATTTACAAACATAATTGTAATTCATGGCAACCAAACCAATGTCACGTTTTTAGGAACTTACTAATACTCTTATAACTGTTTATGTATTATATATTGCTTGAAGATGATGATTTTCCATATTTTTAAATATATTACTGGTATATAAACGCCTAAACATTAACGATTTCTAACTAACAATCCATCTTCGCCTTGATAACTCTGGGTCACACATTCGTGAAATGAAACTACCTTTCTACCGTTTAAATTCGAAGGGATATTATTATATTTAGTAAAATATTGATCTTATTATATAAAATATATAATTCGTATTATATCTGGTACTTCTTTGTACATACGCTAAGTTCAACAATATCTCAGGAAACAGACAACTAAATGTTAGTATTGGTCAAAAACTGTTATGTGCCTGCAACTCGTAAGCTATTCGTAAGTTCAACAATATCTCAGGAAACAGACAACTAAATGTTAGTATTGGTCAAAAACTGTTATGTGCCTGCAACTCGTAAGCTATTCGTAAGTTCAACAATATCTCAGGAAACAGACAACTAAATATTAGTATTGGTCAAAAACTGTTATGTGCCTGCAACTCGTAAGCTATTCGTAAGTTCAACAATATCTCAGGAAACAGACAACTAAATGTTAGTATTGGTCAAAAACTGTTATGTGCCTGCAACTCGTAAGCTATTCGTAAGTTCAACAATATCTCAGGAAACAGACAACTAAATGTTAGTATTGGTCAAAAACTGTTATGTGCCTGCAACTCGTAAGCTATTCGTAAGTTCAACAATATCTCAGGAAACAGACAACTAAATATTAGTATTGGTCAAAAACTGTTATGTGCCTGCAACTCGTAAGCTATTCGTAAGTTCAACAATATCTCAGGAAACAGACAACTAAATGTTAGTATTGGTCAAAAACTGTTTATGTGCCTGCAACTCGTAAGCTATTCGTAAGTTCAACAATATCTCAGGGAAACAGACAACTAAATGTTAGTATCGGTCAAAAACTGTTTATGTGCCTGCAACTCGTAAGCTATTCGTAAGTTCAACATTATCTCAGGGAAACAGACAACTAAATGTTAGTATTGGTCAAAAACTGTTATGTGCCTGCAACTCGTAAGCTATTCGTAAGTTTCAACAATATCTCAGGAAACAGACAACTAAATGTTAGTATTGGTCAAAAACTGTTATGTGCCTGCAACTCGTAAGCTATTCGTAAGTTCAACAATATATCAGGAAACAGACAACTAAATGTTAGTATTGGTCAAAAACTGTTTATGTGCCTGCAAACTCGTAAGCTATTTGTAAGTTCAACAATATCTCAGGAAACAGACAACTAAATGTTAGTATTGGGCAAAAACTGTTTATGTGCCTGCAACTCGGAAGCTATTCGTAAGTTCAACAATATCTCAGGAAACAGACAACTAAATATTAGTATTGGTCAAAAACTGTTATGTGCCTGCAACTCGTAAGCTATTCGTAAGTTCAACAATATCTCAGGAAACAGACAACTAAATGTTAGTATTGGTCAAAAACTGTTATGTGCCTGCAACTCGTAAGCTATTCGTAAGTTCAACAATATCTCAGGAAACAGACAACTAAATGTTAGTATTGGTCAAAAACTGTTATGTGCCTGCAACTCGTAAGCTATTCGTAAGTTCAACAATATCTCAGGAAACAGACAACTAAATGTTAGTATTGGTCAAAAATTGTTACGAGCCTGCAACTCGTAAGCTATTCGTAAGTTCAACAATATCTCAGGAAACAGACAACTAAATGTTAGTATTGGTCAAAAACTGTTATGTGCCTGCAACTCGTAAGCTATTCGTAAGTTCAACAATATCTCAGGAAACAGACAACTAAATGTTAGTATTGGTCAAAAACTGTTATGTGCCTGCAACTCGTAAGCTATTCGTAAGTTCAACAATATCTCAGGAAACAGACAACTAAATGTTAGTATTGGTCAAAAACTGTTATGTGCCTGCAACTCGTAAGCTATTCGTAAGTTCAACAATATCTCAGGAAACAGACAACTAAATATTAGTATTGGTTCAAAAACTGTTATGTGCCTGCAAACTCGTAAGCTATTCGTAAGTTCAACCAATATCTCAGGAAACAGACAACTAAATGTTAGTATTGGTCAAAAACTGTTTATGTGCCTGCAACTCGTAAGCTATTCGTAAGTTCAACAATATCTCAGGAAACAGACAACTAAAATGTTAGTATCGGTCAAAAAACTGTTTATGTGCCTGCAACTCGTAAGCTATTCGTAAGTTTCAACATTATCTCAGGAAACAGACAACTAAATGTTAGTATTGGTCAAAAACTGTTTATGTGCCTGCAACTCGTAAGCTATTCGTAAGTTCAACAATATCTCAGGAAACAGACAACTAAATGTTAGTATTGGTCAAAAACTGTTTATGTGCCTGCAACTCGTAAGCTATTCGTAAGTTCAACAATATATCAGGAAACAGACAAACTAAATGTTAGTATTGGTCAAAAACTGTTTATGTGCCTGCAACTCGTAAGCTATTTGTAAGTTCAACAATATCTCAGGAAACAGACAACTAAATGTTAGTATTGGGCAAAAACTGTTTATGTGCCTGCAACTCGGAAGCTATTCGTAAGTTCAACAATATCTCAGGAAACAGACAACTAAATATTAGTATTGGTCAAAAACTGTTATGTGCTGCAACTCGTAAGCTATTCGTAAGTTCAAACAATATCTCAGGAAAACAGACAACTAAATGTTTAGTAATTGGTCAAAAACTGTTATGTGCCTGCAACTCGTAAGCTATTCGTAAGTTCAACAATATCTCAGGAAACAGACAACTAAATGTTAGTATTGGTCAAAAACTGTTATGTGCCTGCAACTCGTAAGCTATTCGTAAGTTCAACAATATCTCAGGAAAACAGACAACTAAATGTTAGTATTGGTCAAAAATTGTTACGAGCCTGCAACTCGTAAGCTATTCGTAAGTTCAACAATATCTCAGGAAACAGACAACTAAATGTTAGTATTGGTCAAAAACTGTTATGTGCCTGCAACTCGTAAGCTATTCGTAAGTTCAACAATATCTCAGGAAACAGACAACTAAATGTTAGTATCGGTCAAAAACTGTTTATGTGCCTGCAACTCGTAAGCTATTCGTAAGTTCAACATTATCTCAGGAAACAGACAACTAAATATTAGTATTGGTCAAAAACTGTTATGTGCCTGCAACTCGTAAGCTATTCGTAAGTTCAACAATATCTCAGGAAACAGACAACTAAATGTTAGTATTGGTCAAAAACTGTTATGTGCCTGCAACTCGTAAGCTATTTGTAAGTTCAACAATATCTCAGGAAACAGACAAATAAATGTTAGTATTGGTCAAAAACTGTTATGTGCCTGCAAATCGTAAGCTATTCGTAAGTTCAACAATATCTCAGGAAACAGACAAATAAATGTTAGTATTGGTCAAAAACTGTTATGTGCCTACAACTCTCAAGCTATTCGTATCGATCCTAAACGCTATAAAACTTTGTTTTCCAAGCTCATGCGATGTTATCTTTTAGAATTTAATTCTTTTATGATATATAATTTATCTTGACTTATGTTTTTCGTTGGTCGCTAGCAATGCAGGGTAGCACAAATATTATATGACGATATCAAATCATGAAAATTTACTTTGTTACATATTGTTCTAATTTTTCAGTAGTTTTAGAACTGACGCTAGAACTTCCAACCAAAGTGACGAGCATTCCTCGAGATAGTTGCTATCATGTAGCAATAAAATTCTAAAGGGGTTTCATCAGATATATATGAGAGAGCTATGTAATAATATTACTTTATATTTTTAAATTGTGCATTCTATAGAAAATAACCGGATTTGAAAGCCATGCTCACCAGATCCAAGTTCGTTAGCTTTATAGTGATAAAACTTTTTCACTAATAATGCTATGAAAATGACTCTAAGTAGTCATTATTAATGTAACAAAACGTAAGGAACTGTTTCAGTAATAAATAACTGAGTTGAAAAAGTTTAAGAGTTGCATAACAGATTCTGACCTTAGTATTTACTAAAAGATTATAACTACAACGAAAAACGAAACATTTCAGTACCATTCTATCCGTTACAAAAATTTATCACCGTAAATTAGCAGCTTGTTAACAAGAACCTATGAATAAAAATGAGTTCCACTCGTGTAATTTATCGTTACACAAAACGGTATTTCGCTTGTTATTCATTAATAAAACAAGGTAATGAGAGGTCAGATAAAAGTAATTAATGATACCTTGGAAAAAACAAGGTCTCACAGCAATAATTACATTGGAAATTAATATTCTCCTGGTGATTAAAAGCGGGTACTTGTTTCTTTTATCAGCTAATTTGTATTTTTAACTAGGATTAATTTCGTTTAACTCTTTAAATATTGTTAACTCTCCTACAAAAATGAATAAAGTATTCTACCCTTTAGCTTTATATTTATCATATATATATATATAAACTTATTATTATTATTTAACTGGGTGTGTGCAAAACTGTGAAAAGATACAATGTTTTATTACATGATTTCGTTTACTTAAAATGTACACTAATTTAATTTTTTTAGGGTAGATAGAGAATATGTTTGATTTACATTTAAATAAAAACCGTGTATGTAAAACCTGTACATTAAAATAATAAGTTAGTTTTTTATTAATCATATAGATTATAATTAGCTCTAACCTGACGTTTGCTAACTGTTCTAACAGTAAACTAAACCTAACTACTTTTTAAAAGGACCGGGTGTAAGTTACTTCGTTGGTTTTACTTACTTATTATTTAGCTATTTTCTGTTATAAAAAAGGTATTGTTCATCTCAGAGGAAAAAAAATTGGGGATTTAAAAACACAATTTGTAGTAATTTATTACACTCTATATTGCGAATGAATTGAAATTAAGGAGTTGACAGATTGTAGTTCTAGGCTATCCTGGGTTAGTCTTATACAGGGTGTTTGAAAAGTATGGGTACGGCTTAATATTTAAAAAACCATAGGAGATAACATCTATAAAAGTTCTAGGCTATCCTGGGTTAGTCTTATACAGGGTGTTTGAAAAGTATGGGTACGGCTTAATATTTAAAAAACCATAGGAGATAACATCTATAAACATTGCACAGTGTCATATGGCTATGAAAACTATTTTTTCTTGCTATTACCATGACATGCCAGCCATGGGGGGACGGGCCCACAGAGGAAAACATGGAAATCTTAAATGTACAGGGTCTAGGAGTACAGGGATGTTCTAATTGAAGAGATTGCAGTGTATATGAAATGTGTGTCGCTGGACGCCCTAGGAAGGATTTAGAATGCCATGATCTTATACAACTGATCGTAACTATCCACAACTGCTCGAGAGAATCAACCTGCGAGTTTCCTACTTGAACCAAATCCCAGGAGCTTTTCGTGAAACTGCGTCAGCGGACCCTCTTCTTTGCAGAGCAGTGCAATGCCCAGGATACAGAGAGTCGGCTGCGTAATCTCTCCAAAAGTCGACTTTTTCGAAATTTCAATTGAGTTGTTCTTATCACATTAGAGTGAACAAATACATACACCCACATTCACTCTCTATGGTTATATCTGCTTGTGTAATTTGATGTTGTAATAAAATTCATTTGTTATTACAATTATTTAAAATGGTAAACTGCTGAAAATGATATAAATACCTTTGCCTACTAATTAAACCTAGTCAAAAAATATTGTCAAAACAAGATTTTAATAGAATAAACTCAATCATTAGCATAAAAAATAAATTATGAAGTACCTAATCCGTCCATTTTAATTTAAGACAATATTTTTAACGAGTAAATTGAAATAAAGAGTTTTAAGTTGATGAATTTAATACCTTAATACAATGGTAGTTACAACTAATAATAAATATCAGTTTCGTGGCTGAGAAAGGCCAATTTTGACATTTACTGGATACCACAACACATACTGGAAGTGGGGGGTTTAACTCAGCTACGTAAAGAGAAGCTTTCGTGATATTTTTTATCGTGCTGTCAAATATTAGAATTAATATATATGGTGCAATATGGAGAAAACTTTTAACAAGGAAACGTATCTTTTTCATACAGAGTATTATGTCAAGACACAGTAGGACCATAAGAAGAGACAACTGAGGAAACTAAGAAAACTACAGGAGTTGAGGATGATGATACAACTCGGAGAGATGATCGTTTATGAGTTAAGTACAACTTTAGGTATACATGGACAATAGGAGTAATAACTAAGTTAATCAGACCTCACCAGAAGTCTTTTCCACAATTATAATCTATGTGACTTGTTTTAAACCAGTTTATTAATTATAACTACAAATTTAACATCAATTTTCAAAGTTAATTCATTAATTGCTTCATATTTAATGAAGTGTATTTAAATTTCACAAAAAACTGTGGTTGACTTTCATTGCAAACTTAGTCCAAATCATACAGAGAGACTGAAAATGATATTTTCTAGTACATCGGGTGATAGGCTTTGCTAATTTTTAGCCAATAAAAATATCAAAGAACATCTTTTAGTTTCTATTATATGTTAACAATAATGGATTAATGTATAATAATGGATGTTTTGTAGAAGAAGTATTTTTTTTAACCGGTGGCAAAAATCTTGGTTTTACTTTAAAGACGAAATTCCTAATGTCATCTACTAACCGAGATTAGTTATTTAATACTTTTTAAAGCAATAAGAATGAATTCCCATCTTAGAAAAAACTTCCAATATTTACAGTCATTGAATCGTATGGAAATTAGTAATGAAATTAAAAAGGAAATAATGTTTGCGGCACATACGATATGAGGCAAATTCTTGAACATTCTGCTAACTAAATTTCTAAATATCAAAGTCCTAAAGAAATTCTTTATGTTACTAACCCATTTTAGGATTTACAAGTCAAAATCCGAACCCCATTATACGTCTTATCAATAGATGCAACTAAAGAGCATGTGTTTTATATTTAGAGTACTTAAAAATTAGGATTGGGTTGGTCTAATTGTATTCAAGGACAAATTTCCGCTGTGCTGAACAGAAGGTTAGAAAACAGCAATTTTTATTTACAAACAAAATATTTACGACAACCGTATGCAATACACTAAGTATACAATTTTTCGTATAGTAAAAACGTAAAAATAATCTGGAAATAATAATAAGCATTAAAATATGGTTTCTAGGTAAAAAGGTATGGGTTAAAGCCTCTAACTTTGTGTATATAGAATTACATATTTCAAAATACTATTTGTAAATTTTTGTAACTAAAACAATGAACCTTTATTTACGATATTGTTTAAAACATTATTCCACACTTCTTGATGTTTCATGCAATAAGACTAATTCTGAAACAATCAAGTACATGAAAACTATTCTAGATGTAAAAAAATTTCACTGGCCAACCGCGGTTAAAGTATTAAGTACGAGGTCTCAAAAAGAAGCCAATTTGTGTAATAAGGAGTCATTTGCACGTACCTCCATATGTACATAATAAGCATTTCATTTTTTTATAACTACATATGTAATTTTTAGATAAATGATACAAGTTCCATTGTTTCAACACAAATTAATAATATATAAAAGTCTTTCAGGTAATCAATACACTTTATTGATTTGATTATTAGTTTTTTTAATAATTTTTCCAAATAAATAATACTTTTTCATAATAAAACTATCAATTTATTTTCACGTAAGATATCTCCCCGTTCCTCATACTTTTGACTGAGTCTCATGGAGTAATATAGTTATACAATAATCCTCTACCAACTTTTACTGGACTAATTTTTTTTTTCCAGAATCTGATGAGTTATAATATTTGATTTGCTATAAATTTTCCCTCACCACTTATATAAATAAGTCACATTAACCATTCTATGTCAAACAATGCTTGAAAACAGAAGTTCCCGCCAACCCATAATAAATAATGATTTACCTATTTGACCAATGGACGTACATACAAATTCGTTTATTTTTTAAGTATGCAATAACGGGCACTACAATTTTCTTTTAATGCTAAAATATATATAAATATATTCGTAATTTAAAAATTCAGAACAAATGTTGTGTATTTCAAAATATAATTGTATTCTTATTTTGCCGGCTGTAATGAATTAAACCCCACTTAAAACATTATTGTCTCGGCCAATAGTAATATTAGATCATAATACTCTTTATTCCATAAAATTCTGAAGAAGCAGTATTTTTTTAATTATGCTGGAACCTTAACTGAAAGGCAGAATAATCGAAAAGATTCATTATATTTTAAGATTTTAAAGATAGAGCTTTTAAAGATTGCCACAAGCATTTTTAATTCCAGTTAACTTTGCTTAACAATTGGAAAATGCCGAAATAAGTAAGCTCAAAAGCTCTTTAAGCTACCTTTAAAATGGAGATTTGACGAAAATATTTCGTAAGAGGATTCATAAGAATTCTATTCAAAGATGAAAGTCTCGTGTTTTAGCCCCAAACACTTCTGGAAAGGAAAAGTGGCTTTCTCCTGTTAATCATCTTTTTTGAATAAACACTGACTATAGTTGCTAACTGTGCCAGGTTTTTCAATAGATATGTTAATGTAGATCTTCTGTTCTCAGTCAATTTTACTATAAATATTCAATATAATAACACTAAAATATACATAATAATATCAATAAACAGGCTGGAAAATTTAAATTTCTACCTAACTTTCAACGTGATATATTGAAAACGAAGTAACCAAGCAACTTGGGCATGAAGTTTTATTACTGTGTAGACTATAAACATGAAAAAAGTCTGGTGGATCATGGTTAACTACGGAATTTGACTGTACGGCATTGAAGCCTATCACTGAATAAGCTGACATAGGTTCTCTTTTTTACAGGGATGTAGAAATGTCTTATCTGTATTATTATCTGACTTTCTGTCTTCCGATGGATTTATAAAATTCGACATGAACTATAAAGTTGAAATTCTACTTGCAACTCCAGCATACTTGTACTCTATAATTAATGATGGTGTGATTTTAGTGGTGCAAGAATATCAGTAAGGGCACATTTCCTTTAGCCTTGTAGATGTAATGATTTGTGGCTTACGATAATCTCCGTAACTTATTCAATACGATAGGTCTGCCTAATTTCTCTAAGGTTTTGAATTTAATGAGGAACAGTGCAAATCGGTACTGCAATCCTTACAACGGGTTTGTGATCACTAAATAGTTCACTTAATAGCAATTTATAGTGATTGCTTGCAATATTTTGTGTTTTTAAAACCAAACAAAATAATAGGTGCTAGCAGTTACCTGCGGTTTAGTACGCAATTTCGTCGGTTCTGCACGAGTATGAGCACTTCCATTTCGATTTAGTTTTATTACAAAGCCAATAAAAACGCTAGGAGTTTTGCCTATTTCCCCGATTAAGAAATATTCATACATACACACAGGTTTTGAGAAGCCTACTAAGTTTTAAATTTATAATTAAAGTTAGGTGGTAACTTGGATTTTTAAATCTTCATTACTACGTGATCAAGCTTAGTAAAATTAATGTTTTCTAAAATTGCAATTAAAGTATACTTTTTATATTGCATTCAATATTATATCTGGATAATATCTTACTCTATGCTTAAAAGAGGTTGAAGAAAAGTTTGAAATAAGTTTGTTACTATTAGGCTTACTCTATACATTGATTAATATAAATGTAAACAAATTTTAAATAATAGTTAACTTACCCCAAGGAATTTATAAAAATCATTTACCCTAACGGTTTTTTAAGCAGTTGTGGGTCCCAACAGGCAGCAAATGTGCGCTCTAAAAATATATGAATTTGTTATACAGAGCAATATGTATTTGATTTTAATGCTGATTTTTAGATTAAGTTTAGCTATAATCAAGGACATTCGATCATCGTCTACCTGTTTTTCAATAGATCGTCTTAGGGAGGGGGGGCGAAGCTACGCTTCCTGCCCTGTCACGCCTTTGACTGAGATATCGAACTCAAAAGATTAATGTAATAATAAGTTATTAAATTAGGCTAAGCTAGTGAAATCTAGATTTAATATGCCACTGTTATCTTTGCATAATAATTCATACTAAATTGATCCCAGAAATGAGTAATTTTATTATGGAATGTGGTCAAATTTTTAACATGCTGTAATAAAAAGACTATAATCGTTTCAAAATTAAAAGCCTTACAAATAAAGTACTGTTAAGTTGTTTACTGTTACTTAATTATCAATTTAATTCAAAGACCTGCTTGCATGCAATGTAAAGTGCGTTAACAAGGAATCATAAGTAATCATACTGTACACATCAACAGGGAGAATATGAAAATTTTAGTTTTAAAAATAATGTAATCATATCAATATTAAGAAACGTAATAAATAAATAACTAACGATAAGTTCAAAACTGCTTCCATATATGCGACGTGGACCTGTTAGATTGTATACTTTACATTCACTTAAACGATTCAAAATACTTTCTAAGTAAATAAAATGCTTCCTTAGTCAGAGTTAAACAGTGCTTTAATAATATTTAATATACTGAGTATCTCGTTTATTTAATAAAGAAATACTTCTGCAAAGGGAAGCGTTTCTTATCCTCATCGAATTTAGTAAGTTATCACTGTAGAGAATATACAGGGTGACCATTAAGTCTTAGGACGACTTTATAACTTTTTAAACGACAAGAGATATCATAACCAAATTTGGTATACCGTTACTGGAAATTGTAACCTACTTTTCTGTGTACATTGTAGTCAGATTTCACCTTTGGGGGACGGCCCGTCGGGGGTTATAACAAAATCTTTAATGACAGCCTATGTTGAGTTGTATATCATTTTTAAATGTCTGCTTGAACTGAAAACAATGCCGCAAACCGGACTTCAAAAGGTTGATCCAGTCGGAAGAAAAGAAAATCACTGTTCAAAGATTTTAAAAAAAATGTTTAACACCATTATTACATAAGAAATAACTAATACTGTAGCTGTTAGAAGTTAAGGGGAATACTTACTGAGTCTTTCAAAGTAGGTGTTCAAAATGTTCACCATCGGTCGTCTGGCAATGTGCTAACCGGTTATAAGAGCCGGCTACTGCATTTTGTATGTATTCTTGTGAAATAGCTTGAGCTTCATGTGATATCCTATGTCTGAGTTTCGTTCAGATCTGTAGGCTGAGTTTCGATTTACACTTTGTCCTTGATGTAGCCCCATAGGAAGTAGTCAAGCGGAGTTAAGTCAGGGGAACGAGCCGGGCACTCAATCGCACCACGTCTTCCAATCCACCGGTGTGGAAATACTGCATTTAAGTATTGCCTCACATGAAACACCATAGTGTTGGCGGTGCTCCGTCTTGTTGGAAAAAAACCATGTTTTTGAAGTCAGCGCCCAGAGTAGCTTGTAAAGCAGGAACAATCTCATTTTGGAGCGTGTCATGATACTTGTTGGCATTTAAATTTCCATCGATGAAAAATGGTCCTATAATTGAATTATGTACGATACCTGCCCATACGTTTAATTTTTGGGTATATTGTGTGTGTGACACTCACTCATCCAGTGTGGGTTAACATTATCCCAAATACCGGCAGTTATGCCTGTTTACATGGCCATTCTACATAAAAGTCGACCTCATCTTGAGAATACAATACCGTCTAAAAGTATTTCGTTTTTGGTCAATTTTATTTCACCATAATTTTCACTGAATTCCATCCGGCGATCAAAATCATCTTCGCTTAGTTCCTGCAAACAGGGTAACACGGTATGCTTTGAAACCAGGACTTCTTTAAAAGGGAACCTTGTAGTCAAAAAATTTAAAAAAATTTAAATTTTAGTTTTATATTTTTTTAGATTCTACATATATTTCCGAGCATTTTGATATATAAACACTTTGATATCTAATGTGTATTTACACTTTAAAAAAAATATTTAAAGAATGCCATACCGACCTAGATTTTCCTTACCTCTAAAATCTCACTTAGCCATCGTGTCAGAACAAATATATATATATATATATATATATATATATATATATATATATATATTACATAAATATACATATATATATATACATATATATGTATATATATATATACATATATATACATATATATATATATACATATATATGTATATATATATATATATATATATATATATATATAAGTAGATAGTAATATGGGGTTCCTGGCGCACTTTCGGAGCCGACCGAAAAAGCAATGTAAAATTACTGTTCAATGTACCATAAAGGAAGCTGAGAAATAACACAGCAAATCTCAATGAAAAATTAAACCGAATCTACAGTCGTTCGTCTCCAAAAAGCGATCGGTACATTACTATCTACTCTGTGGAATGAAAAATTAACCAAATCTACAGCTGTTTGCTTCTACTTTCTTAAGCTGTGCTTTGTAAAATGTTGTCAAATCTGCTACGAATAAAGGAAAAAATCTTCGAAATCTTAATAAAATTTAATCAATTTAAAACATTTTTACTAAAAACATACTTTAATAAAAAACTTTTCAACTAAATAGTCACCAAACAACATGAACTCACCAAAGTCTCTACAATTTTCTAGCATTAAAAACAGTTGCAACAAAGATGAATTCAGTGAATTGCCGGTTTTATTCTCAACAACAGTTGATACCGTCTTTAAATGAAACAGAATTAAAAGAACTTTGTAGAGTCTTTTGCAGAGAAGAACGAAAAACTGCACACGTGTACACACAAAAAACGAAAAAAAAATAAGGGATTATATATTTAATATAATTACGAAAGATATTGAAAAGAAAGTAAAAAATAAACAAACAGAGAGTTTTCATCGTTTTTTTTATGACATTTTTCCCATATTATACGTCCTTTCAAGATAATCAAGACTTAATAAAAAAAAAAACTGATGAATTTTCTTAGGAATTTTTGTGAGTGATGTTGAGTATCAAAGATTTATTCAACACAATTCATTAAAGAGCATTATAGAATTTTTCTTATAGAATATAGCCAACATTTTGTGTGAAACAAAAGGTATTACTGTAGATAATATTCCATGTGATTCCTATGAAGGAAAGACACCAACTATGGTTATCAAAAACGAGTACTATTGACGTGGGGAGGGACTGCAAGTTTTACGAGTTAAGACTTTATTCTACAAAGTTAATTGTTATAATTTCTTTATCTTTTATAGTCTTCTTTCCAGTAACAATCAAGTGTAATTTTTCATTTTTGTTTTAATTCTTTAATCTTTTTCTCATCCAAAAACAGTCAAAAATCTGTTCGGCAAGTGTACTTTACAATCTTCCAACTCGGCAATTATTGTAAACCCGAATTTATCTTTTCATTTTCTCCAAATTCAAGATTCTATGTTTCTTCCTTTCTTTCCAATTCATTCAACTTCTTATACTCTTTAAACTTACATTCTCCAATATCATTTAACTCCTTCAAGAAACTCCATTTAAATAGAAAAAATTTAAAGACGGAAAAAAATGAAATTCGCTAACCTTCACTCGAGAAAGTCGGGGAGAATGTGAGTAAAACCGCATTCTTTATCAAGAGGTTCTTCGTTTAATTTCTCCAAATGTACTATAAAATCATCGAGGATTTTCTGGTTCAAAATCATAAACAAATTCAACATCCAGATAATGAAAAAATACAGGTAATATCTTTTCATAATAAACGTGTGTATCGATACCTACCAAACCTAATGTATTCTTTGAAAAAGGAAAATAATTTTTGTCAATGGTTCCAAGAGATAAGTAAAAATTTTTATTCTGTTTTCTAAATTCTGTAACAAATTTTGTTTGCTTCTTGTCTCCATATTGCAATTTTGTAAGCAGGTTATTCAAATGTGTTAATTTATTTCGAAATTTCTTAGGTTTAGTGTCTTTCTAACAAAATTAAATTACAACCTCTACAAACTAAATATCTCTTTATCGATAATTTCTACTCTATTAGAACACTTGTAACAGTTGGCAATTATACTCTTCCATTTAAACAAAAAGATTTTTTTTATAAATGGAGATTATGGAACTAAGTCTGCCGAGATATAAATTTTTCAACGCAAATGTTTATGTTTATATTTCAACTACCGAGATAAAAAGAAATGATTTTATTTTATTATTCAACTATTTAGGATATTTTGTCTATGATTACAAAGATTATTCCGGAAGAAATCGAGATTTTTCATCAGCGAAAGAGTATATTTTTGAAGTTTTAGAAGGAATGAAAGAGAATAATATGAACATCATCAATTATTGTAAAAGACAAAAATGAATGATTGTGTCTTTGGTGTAGTGTTGTTAGTGTGCGTGTTTGCGCTATGGGGAATCACATCACATTCAACTTCTACGGTGTCTATTGTTTAGAGACTTGGCCCTGCACTGCTACTGTCCAACCAAGTTAATGGCTAGGAGCTGTAATTCGGGTCTTAGACTCTGGAATTTTTTTGTTCCCAAGTCTCATTTTTTTCTTTGGTAACTACTGTGTAGAAGTTGATGGGAGAGATACAATTAGGGAATTTGTGTCGGGTGTTTTGTAAGTGTAATGTTGTATTAATGAATGATGTGAATGATGAATGTAATGAAAACGAATTAAGGAAAGAGAGAAGGAATGTACGAATTAAGGAAGAGAAGGAATTAAGGAATGAAGTGGAAAGGTGAGGAAGCAAATGGCGCGCCAACCACAGTTGTCATTACTCGGCTTGTTCTATAGTCATTTACACTATGGCCACTCGTGTAAAGACTTGTCCCCAACCACTGAACGACAACCATGTCTTCCTCAATAAAAAGCGCGCCTGAAGCTCTGGGATTTGAACCCAGAACCTCAGGCTTTGAAGGCAAGCGTCTTACCAACTGAGCTACGGAGAGTCTCGAAAGATATAATAGCTATATCTCTGCTATATAAGTTGTTCTCACTTTTACAATTAGGATTGCTAGTTTACAAGTTTATTAATAATTTATATTTCAAAAACCACTCAAACCGATTTTAATGAAATTTGGTACACATATAGTAAATAAAAAATCTGAAACTTCAAAAAACAAGCGAGTTCAACTTAAAATTTCATGAAAATAACAAAAATTTTCAAAAACTACCCCAATCATCCCTTATCTTAAAACTCTTATATCTCGAGAACTATTGGAGCTTTTTTGCTGAAATTTGGTATATAGGATCAGTAAATATTAAAGTATTTTTTAAAATCATAACTTCCGGTCCAACCCTTAAGATGACCTTGGAATAGTTTTTTGTTAATATCATCCCCATTTTTTAAGATATTCTTTTGAAATTAAAAATGAATACTTATATCAATGTCTTTAACAATTCTGTAAAGTTTTAAAATTATCCGATGAATAATTAGTGAAAATAACGTGATTTTTACTGAATTTCTCTAATATCGTTCTTAATCACATCATAGGCTAAAAATTTCTCAGAGACAACAACAACATAACAAATCGCGTTTGTAACAGCTTTTTGAAAATCCATATTGATAATTATATCGTTCTTTGAACCAGAAATATTTGTCAAACTCTTTGTTGTATCAATGACATAAATAGGTCTATTCGCTTAAAAATTCTTTAGGATTGTAATACATTTCCTTATTATTACAGTAAACTTTCTTAAAATCTTGATACATCTGATACATGATTCTGAAAAGACCTCCGGAAATGTTTAAATTTTGTAATTCATCTGGATAATAAGAACCGTTCAATTTTACTCTGATATTTTTTTACATCCAAAACTATCAAACTTTGAAGGATTTTTTTCTTGATTATTCTGTCTATCTGTTTGAAAACCTATGATAACGAACTTGGGATTGAAGATATTTTCTATAAATGTTTGTAATATCGAACGAATTAAGTTGTTCCGGAAATACCTTTTTGTTCAATACATTGCCAATCTAGAAAATTAAACATAATGTTTTGACTTTTTGTTAATTTCATCAATCAATCTAATTTTTACTCGTGATTTTATAATCAATCATTGGAACTCTAATAAAAAAATCTGTAATTGTTATTTTTCCATCAACAGGCATAACATTTCCAGTTGCAGTCTTCAGAATCACATCATCGTCTTCTGCTCTTATAAAACTTAGATAAAATCCTCCTTTATAGATCGGAATAGTAACATTTTCAAAAAATCCTAATCCAAAATGAGATAAATTTCCAGCTGCTTCAAAAACACCAAATTTAAAATCTGATTCAAAGCCATTAGAAGTTTGAGAAATAACATCACTTTTTGAATACGAAATAGTTCCTTTAATTGTGCTTAATTGGCCACAGTTTTCGACTTCTTCTATCAATTTACTGTGTTTTCTTACTTCAATCTTAGAAAATAAAAACGGTATAAAATTATCGATTTAATCTAACATTATCAGTTCCAAGATATGCTTGACCATCTTGTTTTGTTAAAGTTCCAGAAATATAAAACTGGAAGTTAGACGAGCAAAAGTTATCTCCAAAATCAATATTAAACTCAGTTCTTTTATTCGGTTCATTCAAATGTTGTTTACTAATTGGATAGAAATTTTTAAACTCCGCCCTTTCAATATCACTAGCATATTTTCTGTAGTCCGCCATTTAATAAGAGAAAATTTAGAAATTTTAAAACATCGTGTATCATTTTTTCATCGATCTAATGTACGTTTTTATAAGAAAAGATATAAATTTTAGTAAAATAATTAAAAAGATTAGAGTCATTTTTAATGATCTACTTCGTCATATTCAGGATTCTCTTCCTTAAATTTTGCGATCTCGGTCACATATTTCAATAAAATCTGCACAGGATAGTAACCGCTATCTATAATATTGTTCCAATCAACTGTATCTTTATTTTCATCCAAAAACTTTATACTCAAGTGTTGATAGAGACAAAGAACAGACATATGATCTTTTAATTGATAATGTATATTTTCTTGAATGAACTCTGATGATAAAGTTTGATATTTAGCAATGTTATACCAATTCAGTTTGTTTACGTATAATCTCATCATATCTTCGGATAATTCATATTTTTGAGAAATGTCATCCCAATGTTCTTTTTTCAAACCTCTTTCGTGTTGCATTATAAAAAGATCGAAAGCACTGTAATGTCCCGCCATCTCTATTTATTAAGAAAAAATTTCAAAATCAAGTTTTTATAAATTGGCTCTTTTTTAGCGTTACATTCAGCACATTTTCCAGATATTCTCTTAACTCCGTTAATGTTTGCATAGTATTTTATATCGTTTGTGGCAGTTTTCTCTTTACATCTCACACAATATATGAGCGCCATTTATATAAGGAAAATTAGTCATCATAGCCGCCTACTCCATTAAAATCTGTTATCAATATTTTCAAAAGTTTTATTAACATCTTCTTTAAATGTATTAAAGTTTTCTTCTAGTTTATTTACTTTATCGAGATATAAAGAGTATCGATCATCTATACTTTTAAGTAATTCATTATTATGTGTTATTTGCTCATTTAAACGTGTACCAAAATCTTCAAAAAAGTTTATTTTCTCATTGAAATGTGTATCAAAATCTTCCAGAATTTTGTTAATTACTTCACCAACTAATACATTAACACTATTTTTATATGTATTAAAGTTTTCTTCTAGTTTATTTACTTTTATCAAGTAATTCACCAACATCGTCTACTGATCTTCTATTTCTGGCTTCTAACTTGTCATAGACTTCTGTTGTAAAATCTTTAACATGCTGTTTATGATTCTCGTAATTTTTGTTTAGTTCATTAAACATTTTAATATGATCTTCTAATTGAATCATTACAACAACATCAAATGGATTAATTCCTTTACTAACACTGCTAATTCTTTTTCCTTTAAAATCTAAGGCATTTTTAACATTCGGATCATGTAAATCAACAATATCGATGTTTTCTGATAATTTTAGAGGTTTTAAAATTTGTTCTTTAACAACAACATCATGTTTGTCAATACCAGGTCGAACACCGACAATTCTTTTCTTATTAGCCAAAACTAACATAATTCTTTTCAACTTTGATCGCTTCAGTAATTTCATCAGCTTTTTCGATATGAGACATTAAATTGGTAAATAATTTTTTTTACACCATCATCAACTTTCTTTTTCCAATGTTTTTATTTTATCAGCAACTTCATTTGAACTCATGAAATTTGCAAGTTTGTTATCATATTCTACTTTAAAATCTTCAATCTCGACAGCAAACATATCTGAATCTGGAAGGTTTTGTAATACATTTTCTAACTTGTTATCAAACTCATTTCTCAAACTATCAAAATTCAAACTATTATCTACATTTTGAATAATTTGTGTTCCAAATACGTCAAAAATATTTTGTGAATCCATATTTATTAAGCAATAATTTGTTTAACAACTTCTTTAAAATCTTTACCAGTACTCAGTTCATTCAACACAAAAAACACATAAATGACCACAAATTGGGGGATCTTTATAGTCTTGAATTTGAGAATCGTTATAATAAACGTTTGATTTTTTTTAAATATTGGATCAATTCTTTCGGTGGTTTGTCCTCAATTCTTCCATACGAATCAAAATAATATGCATTCTTATCATTTTTATAATAACAAATCCAATGTGTTCCACTTCCCATAATCGAGTCTAAATTCACAATTCCACATTCAAATTTCTTAACTTTTTCAGGTAATGTATCTCTCATGAAGATTCCTCTAAAATGTTTAATATTTTTGCAGATTTCTTCCAATTCCCCGAATGTTAAAGGTTTAAATTTTTTTTTTCAATGTTTGATTTCACGTAATTCAAAGTTTTTTCATCTAATCCAGATCCTGTAACATCTTCCAACTCTTTATCTAACCAATTTAAAATGTTTCGAACAATAGGAATCACATCCTTTTTAACGATTGGAGCAGCTTTACGAACATAAGGAACAACATTTTTAACAACTGGAATATTTTCTCCAAAATCTAATAAATCTTTCAAAAGTCCACCATTTTTAAGTTCTTTTAACTGATTATAAGAAAATTCTATTCTGGTTCCTTTATTGTTTTTCTTATGTTTTTCGAGTTTTTTGTATTGTCTATTTGTTAAAAATATCTTATCTTCGCCATTTTTTAGTTGATCTATTTTAAATTGAATACTAACGGGTATTTTCTTCTTAAAAGCGGATTTTATTTTTTCTTTCTGATTTTTGCTGAAATTTTACGTTCACCTCCATTTATATAGTTAAAATTTCAAGTTTCTCTTCGATTCCCATTCCTAGTTTTCTCTTCAAAAACATTGCTCCAGCTGTTGGAAGCGCAACAAATCTTTCACCTAAACTAGCATCTTTTGATAAAAATCTATCCATTGCTTTTATCTTGCAAAACTTTATCTGCTATATGTCTGGAATTTGTGTCTCTATGTTTTGCATAAAAAAATATCGTGTTCCATAGCCGCTTTGATCTAATTTATTTATACCAGGATTCTCCTCTTTTTAGTCTTTTTTTCGAGTTTTGTGCCAGGCCCCAGATACTGATAAGTTGGTACGTGTAATTCAAAAGGTAAATTGTTGATAAAATCATTCAAAAGTCCCACTACCCTCAATCATAGATGAACTTATTGTCGGCAAAAATTCGTTTTAAATATTTAATTCCATCAGGTTTTTTCAATCATTTTCGTCAAGTTTGTTCGAAATAAAATCCTTAATCGCTTTCTTTTCGTTCAAAAAATTGTTGTTTCCAGCCTTTTCTTGAGCATAAATATAATTTATAATTCCATCGAGTTTTGTCAAAATCGTCGATATATCTGTACTCAATCTTATTATCATTGTATTTTCTTACACCTGATCCTTCGATTCGTTTTTCCCAAATTGGTTTAATTAATTTAATATTATTTTTTACCTCTTACTTGACTTAGGCTTCTTAGTAGATGGATCATTTATTTTTGTAAATTGAGTCAGATTCCCATAAAAATTTCTGTATACTTTTTTCAAATCTTCTTCAGAATATAAATTATCTTTTGGAGCGTCATAGTTCTGTTAATAATCTCCATAAACCTTGAGTTCCTTCATATGTTTTTTCATTAATAAATGATATCATTATGTTTCAAAATTAACGGGTAAATTTCCAATCATAAAACTTCTCTTTTTTCTGTCCCAATACAAACCAAATTTATCATCCTTTGCTCTAGGAAGAAATTTTTTACCAATTTCAATTTCACCAATTATTATATCCGTTGTTCCAGGACTTATTGGTTCAACTATGGTAGAGTCTTCAATGATTCGAGGTCTTAAATGGTGTTGAAGATGGTAAATTTTGGCAATTCAAACTCAGATTTCTGGTATCGAAATATCAGCAAATTGTCGTACAACTGGAACCAAATTCATCAAATTTTGATTATCGCTTAAAACATTTTCAATTTTGCCCTCAACATTTTTTATTGCAGATGTTTACAGATTGATTAATTTTTTGAATAAATTCTTGTTCTTTTTCATCAATTCGAATCTGTTCTTTAAATTCTTTGATTTAATTTCTTTTCGATTTGATCAAGTTTTTTCGCTTCTTCAGAAGTTACGTTCGCCATTTATTTAGGAAAATTTTGAAACGTGATAACGTGGAACGTGGAAACGTGAACACGAAACGATAACACGAAACGTGGAACGTTAAAACGTGAAACACGGAAACGTAAAACGTGGAACGTGGAACGTAAAAAACGTGAACGTGGAACGTGGGAAACTGTGAACACGAAACGAGAACACGGAACGTAAAACGTGAACGTTGAATCATTGAAGACTCTACCATAGTTGAACCAATAAGTCCTGGAACAAAACGGATATAATAATTGGTGAAATTGGTAAAAAATTTCTTCCTAGAGCAAAGGATGATAAATTTGGTTTGTATTGGGACAGAAAAAAGAGAAGTTTTATGACTGGAAATTTACCCGTTAATTTTGAACATAATGATATCATTATTAATGAAAAAAAACATATGAAGGAACTCAAGGTTTATGGAGATTATTAACAGACTATGACGCTCCAAAAGATAATTTATATTCTGAAGAAGATTTGAAAAAGTATACAGAAATTTTATGGGAATCTGACTCAATTTACAAAAATAATGATCCATCTACTAAGAAGCCTAAGTCAAGTAGAGGTAAAAAATATATTAAATTAATTAAACCAATTTGGGAAAAACGAATCGAATCGAAGGATCAGGTGTAAGAAAATACAATGATAATTAAGATTGAGTACAGATATATCGACGATTTGACAAAACTCGATGGAATTATAAATTATATTTATGCTCAAGAAAAGGCTGGAAACAACAATTTTTTGAACGAAAAAGAAAGCGATTAAGGATTTTATTTCGAACAAACTTGACGAAATGATTGAAAAACCTGATGGAATTAAATATTTAAAACGAATTTTGCCGACAATAAGTTCATCTATGATTGAGGGTAGTGGACTTTTGAATGATTTTATCAACAATTTTACCTTTTGAATTACACGTACCAACTTATCAGTATCTGGGGCCTGGCACAAAACTCGAAATAAAGACTAAAAAGAGGAGATCCTGGTATAAATAAATTAGATTCAAGCTGCTATGGAACACGATATTTTTTATGCAAAACATAGAGACACCAAATTCCCAGACATATAGCAGATAAAGTTTTGCAAGATAAAGCAATGGATAGATTTTTATCAAAAGATGCTAGTTTAGGTTGAAAGATTTGTTGCGCTTCCAACAGCTGGAGCAATGTTTTTTGAAGAGAAAACTAGGAATGGGAATCGAAGATGAACTTGAAATTTTAACTACTATATAAATGGAGTGTGAACGTAAAATTTCAGCAAAAAATCAGAAAGAAAAAATAAAATCCGCTTTTAAGAAGAAAAATACCCGTTAGTATTCAATTTAAAAATAGAATCAACTAAAAAATGGCGAAGATAAGATATTTTTAACAAATAGGACAATACAATAAACTCGAAAAACATAAGAAAAACAATAAAGGAACCAGAATAGAATTTTCTTATAATCAGTTAAAAGAACTTAAAAATGGTGGACTTTTGAAAGATTTATTAGATTTTGGAGAAAATATTCCAGTTGTTAAAAATGTTGTTCCTTATGTTCGTAAAGCTGCTCCAATCGTTAAAAAGGATGTGATTCCTATTGTTTCGAAACATTTTAAATTGGTTAGATAAAGAGTTGGAAGATGTTACAGGATCTGGATTAGATTGAAAAAACTTTGAATTACGTGAAAATCAAACATTGAAAAAAAAAATTTAAACCTTTAACATTCGGGGAATTGGAAGAAATCTGCAAAAATATTAAACATTTTAGAGGAATCTTCATGAGAGATACATTACCTGAAAAAGTTAAGAAATTTGAATGTGGAATTGTGAATTTAGACTCGATTATGGGAAGTGGAACACATTGGATTTGTTATTATAAAAATGATAAGAATGCATATTATTTTGATTCGTATGGAAGGAATTGAGGACAAACCACCGAAAGAATTGATCCAATTATTTAAAAAAATCAAACGTTTATTATAAACGATTCTCAAATTCAAGACTATAAAGATCCCCCAATTTGTGGTCATTTATGTGTTTTTGTGTTGAATGAACTGAGTACTGGTAAAGATTTTAAAGAAGTTGTTAACAAATTATTGCTTAATAAATATGGATTCACAAAATATTTTTTGACGTATTTGGAACACAAATTATTCAAAATGTAGATAATAGTTTTGAATTTTGATAGTTTGAGAAATGAGTTTGATAACAAGGTTAGAAAATGTATTACAAAAACCTTCCAGATTCAGATATGTTTGCTGTCGAGATTGAAGATTTTTTTTAAAAGTAGAATATGATAACAAACTTGCAAATTTCATGAGTTTCAAATGAAGTTGCTGATAAAAATAAAAAACATTGGAAAAAGAAGTTGATGATGGTGTAAAAAAAAATTATTTACCAATTTAATGTCTGTCTCATATCGAAAAAGCTGATGAAATTACTGAAGCAGAATCAAAGTTGAAAAGAATTATGTTAGTTTGGCTAATAAGAAAAGAATTGTCGGTGTTCGACCTGGTATTGACAAACATGATGTTGTTGTTAAAGAACAAATTTTAAAACCTCTAAAATTATCAGAAAACATCGATATTGTTGAATTTACATGATCCGAATGTTAAAAATTGCCTTAGATTTTAAAGGAAAAAAGAATTAGCAGTGTTAGTAAAGGAATTAATCCATTTGATGATGTTGTTGTAATGTGATACAATTAGAAGATCATATTAAAATGTTTAATGAACTAAACAAAAAATTACGAGAATCATAAACAGCATGTTAAAAGTTTTTACAACAGAAGTCTAATGACAAGTTAGAAGCCAGAAATAGAAGATCAGTAGACGATGTTGGTGAATTACTTGATAAAGTAAATAAACTAGAAGAAAACTTTAATACATATAAAAATAGTGTTAATGTATTAGTTGGTGAAGTAATTAACAAAATTCTGGAAGATTTTGATACACATTTCAATGAGAAAAAATAAACTTTTTTGAAAGATTTTGGTACACGTTTAAATGAGCAAATAACACACATAATAATGAATTACTTAAAAGTATAGATGATCGATACTCTTTATATCTCGATAAAGTAAATAAACTAGAAGAAAACTTTAATACATTTAAAGAAGATGTTAATAAAAACTTTTGAAAATATTGATAACAGATTTAATGGAGTAGGCGGCTATGATGACTAATTTTTTCCTTATATAAATGGCGCTCATATATTGTGTGAGATGTAAAGAGAAAACTGCCACAAACGATATAAAAATACTATGCAAACATTAACGGAGTTAAGAGAATATCTGGAAAATGTGCTGAATGTAACGCTAAAAAGAGCCAATTTATAAAAACTTGATTTTGAAATTTTTTCTTAATAAATAGAGATGGCGGGACATTACAGTGCTTTCGATCTTTTTATAATGCAACACGAAAGAGGTTTGAAAAAAGAACATTGGGATGACATTTCTCAAAAATATGAATTATCCGAAGATATGATGAGATTATACGGTAAACAAACTGAATTGGTAATAACATTGCTAAATATCAAACTTTATCATCAGAGTTTCATTCAAGAAAATATACATTATCAATTAAAAGATCATAATGTCTTGTTCCTTTGTCTTCTATCAACACTTGAGTATAAAGTTTTTTGGATGAAAATAAAGATTACAGTTGATTGGAACAATATTATAGATAGCGGTTACTATCCTGTGGCAGATTTTATTGAAATATGTGACCGAGATCGCAAAATTTAAGGAAGAGAATCCTGAATATGACGAAGTAGATCATTAAAAATGACTCTAATCTTTTTAATTATTTTACTAAAATTTATATCTTTTTCTTATAAAAAACGTACATTAGATCGATGTGAAAAAATGATACACGATGTTTAAAATTTCTAAATTTTCTCTTATTAAAATGGCGGACTACAGAAAATATGCTAGTGATATTGAAAGGGCGGAGTTTAAAAATTTCTATCCAATTAGTAAACAACATTTGAATGAACCGAATAAAAGAAACTGAGTTTAATATTGATTTTGGAGATAACTTTTGCTCGTCTAAACTTCCAGTTTTATATTTCTGGAACTTTAACAAAACAAGATGGTCAAGCATATCTTGGAACTGATAATGTTAGATTAATCGATAATTTTATACCGTTTTTATTTTCTAAGATTGAAGTAAGAATAAACACAATAAATTTGATAGAAGAAGTCGAAAACTGTGGCCAATTAAGCACAATTAAAGGAACTATTTCGTATTCAAAAAGTGATGTTATTTCTCAAACTTCTAATGGCTTTGAAATCAGATTTTTAAATTTGGTGTTTTTGAAGCAGCTGGAAATTTTATCTCATTTTGGATTAGGATTTTTTGAAAATGTTACTATTCCGATCTATAAAGGAGGATTTTTATCTAAGTTTTATAAGAGCAGAAGACGATGATGTGATTCTGAAGACTGCAACTGGAAATGTTATGCCTGTTGATGGAAAAAAATAACAATTACAGATTTTTTTATTAGAGTTCCAATGATTGATTATAAAATCACGAGTAAAATTAGATTGATTGATGAAATTTACAAAAAGTCAAAACATTATGTTTAATTTTCTAGATTGGCAATGTATTGAACAAAAAAGGTATTTCCGGAACAACTTATTCGTTCGATATTACAAACATTTATAGAAATATCCTTCAATCCCAAGTTCGTTATCATAGGTTTTCAAACAGATAGACAGAATAATCAAGAAAAAAATCCTTCAAAGTTTGATAGTTTGGATGTAAAAAATATCAGAGTAAAAATTGAACGGTTCTTATTATCCAGATGAATTACAAAATTTAAACATTTCCGGAGGGTCTTTTCAGAATCATGTATCAGATGTATCAAGATTTTAAGAAAGTTTTACTGTAATAATAAGGAGAAATGTATTACAATCCTAAAGAATTTTTAGCGAATAGACCTATTTATGTCATTGATACAACAAAGAGTTTGACAAATATTTTCTGGTTCAAAGAACGATATAATTATCAATATGGATTTTCAAAAAGCTGTTACAAACGCGATTTGTTATGTTGTTGTTGTCTCTGAGAAATTTTTAGCCTATGATGTGATTAAGAACGATATTAGAGAAATTCAGTAAAAAATCACGTTATTTTCACTATTATTCATCGGATAATTTTAAAACTTTACAGAATTGTTAAAGACATTGATATAAGTATTCATTTTTAATTTCAAAAGAATATCTTAAAAAATGGGGATGATATTAACAAAAAACTATTCCAAGGTCATCTTAAGGGTTGGACCGGAAGTTTATGATTTTAAACAAATACTTTAATATTTACTGATCCTATATACCAAATTTCAGCAAAAAAGCTCCAATAGTTCTCGAGATATAAGAGTTTTAAGATAAGGGATGATTGGGGTAGTTTTTGAAAATTTTGTTAGTTTTCATGAAATTTTAAGTTGAACTCGCTTGTTTTTGAAGTTTCAGATTTTTTATTTACTATATGTGTACCAAATTTCATTAAAATCGGTTGAGTGGTTTTTGAAATATAAAATTATTAATAAACTTGTAAACTAGCAATCTAATTGTAAAAGTGAGAACAACTTATATAGCAGAGATATAGCTTATATCTTTCGAGACTCTCCGTAGCTCAGTTGGTAAGACGCTTGCCTTCAAAGCCTGAGGTTCTGGGTTCAAATCCCAGAGCTTCAGGCGCGCTTTTTATTGAGGAAGACATGGTTGTCGTTCAGTGGTTGGGGACAAGTCTTTACACGAGTGGCCATAGTGTAATGACTATAGAACAAGCCGAGTAATGACAACTGTGGTTGGCGGCCATTTGCTTCCTCACCTTTCCACTTCATTCCTTTAATTCCTTCTCTTCCTTAATTCGTACATTCCTTCTCTTCCTTAATTCGTTCATTACATTCATCATTCCACATCATTCATTATACAACATTACACTTACAAAAACACCCGACACAAATTCCCTAATTGTATCTCTCCATCAACTTCTACACAGTAGTTACCAAAGAAAAATGAGACTTGGGAACAAAAAAATTCCAGAGTCTAAGACCCGAATTACAGCTCCTAGCCATTAACTTGGTTGGACAGTAGCAGTGCAGGGCCAAGTCTCTAAACAATAGACACCGTAGAAGTTGAATGTGATGTGATTCCCCATAGCGCAAAACACGCACACTAACAACACTACACCAAAGACACAATCATTCATTTTTGTCTTTTACAATAATTGATGATGTTCATATTATTCTCTTTCATTCCTTCTAAAACTTCAAAAATATACTCTTTCGCTGATGAAAAATCTCGATTTTCTTCCGGAATAATCTTTGTAATCATAGACAAAAATATCCTAAATAGTTGAATAATAAAATAAAATCATTTCTTTTTATCTCGGTAGTTGAAATATAAACATAAAACATTTGCGTTGAAAAAAATTTTATATCTCGGCAGACTTAGTTCCATAATCTCCATTTTATAAAAAAATCTTTTTGTTTAAATGGAAGAGTATAATGCCAACTGTTACAAGTGTTCTAATAGAGTAGAAATTATCGATAAAAGATATTTAGTTTGTAGAGGTTGTAATTTAATTTTGTTAGAAAGACCTAAACCTAAGAAATTTCGAAAATAAATTAACACATTTGAATAACCTGCTTACAAAATTGCAATATGGAGACAAGAAGCAAACAAAATTTGTTACAGAATTTAGAAAACAGAATAAAAATTTTACTTCCTCTTGGAACCATTGGACAAAATTATTTTCCTTTTCAAAGAATACATTAGGTTTGTAGGTATCGATACACACGTTTATTATGAAAAGATATTACCTGTATTTTTTCATTATCTGGATGTTGAATTTTGTTTATGATTTTGAACCAGAAATCCTCGATGATTTTATAGTAACATTTGGAGAAAATTAAACGAAGAACCTCTTGAAAAGAATGCGGTTTTACTCACATTCTCCCCGACTTCTCGAGTGAAGGTTAGCGAATTTCATTTTTCCGTCTTTTTAAATTTTTTCTATTTAAAATGGAGTTCTTGAAGGAGTTAAATGATATTGGAGAATGTAAGTTTAAAGAGTATAAGAAGTTGAATGAATTGGAAGAAAGGAAGAAACATAGAAATCTTGAATTTGGAGAAAAATGAAAGATAAATTCGGGTTTACAATAATTGCCGAGTTGGAAGATTGTAAAGTACACTTGCCGAACAGATTTTTGACTGTTTTGATGATGAGAAAAAGATTAAAGAATTAAACAAAAATGAAAAAATTACACTTTTTGTTACTGAAAGAAGACTATAAAAGATTAAAGAAATTATAACAATTAACTTTGTTAGAATAAAGTCTTAACTCTAAAAACTTGGCAGTCTCCTCCCCACGTCATAGTACTGTTTTTGATAACCATAGTTGGTGGTCTTTCTTCAAAGGAATCACATGGAATATTATCTACAGTAATACCTTTTGTTTCACACAAAATGTGGCTATATTCTATAAGAAAAATTCTATAATGCTCTTTAATGAATTGTGTTGATAAATCTTGATACTCACAAAAATTCCTAAGAAATTCATCAATTAAGTCTTGATTATCTTGAAAGGACGTATATATATGGGAAAAATTGTCATAAAAAAAAACGATGAAAACTCTCTGTTTGTTTTATTTTTTACTTTCTTTTCAATATCTTTCGTAATTTATATTAAAAATATATAATCCTTATTTTTTTCGTTTTTTGTGTGTACACGTGTGCAGTTTTCGTTCTTTCTGCAAAAGGACTCTACAAGTTCTTTTAATTCTTGTTTCATTTAAAGACGGTATCAACTGTTGTTGAGAATAAACCGGCAATTCACTGAATTCATCTTTGTTGCACTGTTTTAATGCTAGAAATTGTAGAGACTTTGGTGAGTTCATGTTGTTTGGTGACTATTTATTTAGTAGAAAAGTTTTTTTTAAAGTATGTTTTTAGTAAAAATGTTTTAAATTGATTAAATTTTATTAAGATTTCGAAGATTTTTCCTTTATTCGTAGCAGATTTGACAACATTTTTTAAAGCACAGCTTAAGAAAGTAGAAGCCAAACAGCTGTTAGATTTTGGTTAATTTTTTCATTCCACAGAGTAGATAGTAATGTACCGATCGCTTTTGGAGACGAACGACTGGTAGATTCGGGTTAATTTTTCATTGAGATTTGCTGTGTTATTTCTCAGCTTCCTTTATGGTACATTGAACAGTTTTTTTACATTGCTTTCGGTCGGCTCCGAAAGTGCGCCAGGAACCCCATATTACTATCTATTTTATATAATATATATATATATATATATATATATATATATATATATATATATATATTATATCTAGATGGTGGTGACAGCTCTGCTTTTTCATCTGTTGAGCAGGCAAGCCATATGGGATAATATCCAAATCAGTAAGTTGGAGTGTATAAGGACACGTCCAAAAAGGATGTGAGTCATTTACGTAGATTGAAAACTATGAGGCCAAAAGTTAAAATTGATGGGAAACCTATTTCAGGACGTGGTAGGCTTACTGATGCAATTATTGACAGTATTCAAACATATTATGGTAAAGCAATCCGAGACAACCTTGAAAATGTTGATAAAATGAGAAAGGGCCGTGTGGGCGATATATTTTCATCTGCTTTTCGACTGACAACTCCCCCGCACGAACTTTGCCCAAAGGGTGAATCGTCATGGTGCAAATACCAAAAGTGCCTGTTTTCAGGTGATGAATATACCCATAAAAATGCAGTGCCTGAGCCTATTATGCTGGTAATTAAAACATATATTTTTAAAGACGTTTCAAATACAAAAATTTACTTCAAAAATGTCTTTATGGCCGCACACAAAACCAAATGAGTCATTAAATAACGTCAACTGGACGAGAATTCCCAAAAAACAACTTTTTTTGAATAAAAACATTAAAAGTTGGAGTGTTAGATGGCATAATTGCATGTAAACTGTGGTGCTCTGGGTAAGGTGCAAGTTATTCAGAAAGTATGTGGTAATGCTGGAGAAAAATTGTGTAGTCGGCCTAAAAACAAATTGATCAAAATTGGGTTTTAAATGCCACAAAGCAGCCTTAGAATGCTTTAAAAAAAAAAAGAAAACTTACAACGAAATGCCAAAAGAAAAAGGGAAGATATGGAAGAAGAAAAAACTGTTGTGTATGGTGTGGAACTCTTTTAGTGTGACAAAAGGGACAAGTTTGCAGTTTTTGGCACCTACCGGAAAAATCACTTTTCCTGACACTCAGGTACACTTTTTTCATTAACCTCTTTGGTTATCAGCCTGAATTTTTTTTATGTTATGTATATCTGTGTGTCCTACAATGTTAACTATAATTAAATTGTTAAAACTGTCAGAAAAAAATTAGAAATAAATATTTTTAAGCAAAAAATAGAAAATTTTAGTGGTTTTTTTATTTTTAAGTAATTTTTTTGAGTTTATAACGTTATATTAACTTATGGATAAGTAAACTTATTCAGAAAGATACAAATAAGCAATGTACAAAGTTTTACATGTGTACACCAAGTAGTTCTTGTTCTAAGGGTACCTAAACATTACATTTTTAACATGCGCAGTATAGGGACTACAAGGTCCCCTTAATAATTTGCGAACTGATTCGCGACCTATTTCCATGAGATTGTGCTGCTGATCTAACTGATTCGTTTGGATTTTCAATGAAAGACTGAAGAATGTCTAATGAGCATTCTTCGTCTGTCACAGTACTTGGTCGTCCAGATCTGGCTCGATCCTTAACACTACCAGTGTCTAAAAAGCGAGCAACTGTGTACTGTGCTGTGGATTTAGAAATAGGTAGCTCTATCAGGAAAAGTAGCATTGGAATAAATGTGTTACTTCTGAAAACGGTCTTACATTATCACCCCAGCCGCGCATCATTAAGAGAGTAATTCTTTCATACTCACTAAGCGACGTCTCTTAAAACTTATAACTTACAGTAACAGGAATATAGCTGCCAAAAAGTACTGGTAGCTAGAGTGGAACTGATAAGTGAACTGATAGACAGATAACAGCCATTATGGGGAAGTCCATTGGATGGGA
>NW_025779348.1:0-15000 GCF_021130785.1 Homalodisca vitripennis
TCATCAGTTAGATATTGTTTATATAGAAAAATCATAAGGGATAGAAAAAAACATCTGAAATCACAATCGCATAGAGTGCCTCTATGTGAGAGAAAGTTTTAAGACAAGGCTAGAACATTTTACAGAGCTATTCCAACATTTACATTTATTTTAAAAAGAAGCGCATTCGCCGAAGTTTAAGGAGCATCATCCAGTTAGATATTCTGTTTTATAGAAAAATCATAGGCAGTAGAAAATAAACATATGAATAACAAATAGAATAAAAATTTTTTATTTTTTTTTTTTTTTTTTTTTTTAAAACTAATTGTAAAGAACGCAAACAAAATATAAAATTATAAAAAGAATTATGTAGACAAAATATGATTTGTGCAAATTCATAATTGTTGGTAATGGGATTTCTTCTTTCCTAAATGGTAATAAGAATGTAAATATCACGCGGGGGGGGGGGGGTGAAAAATTTTATGACGGAAGGTTGGGAAATACAATTTATCTTTTAAAACTGTCCATACATGCACTTTCAATTTCTCATTTATAAGTCCCAGGAAGATTCATTTTAAACACTACACTAGCACAAGATGATTCAAGCAATTTGATATAGAATGATTATTCCTATACTGCAATGTTCAACTAATTTAGATTTTTTCCAATGTTTTCTTTTTTATAATTATAAATATGTTCTTTTAGCCTAATTTCAACAGGTCCTTGATGTTTGGCCGATATACGTCTTGTTGCAACCACAGTCAATTTTATATATCACATTCTTGGTTTCCTATTGTTTGTTTTTTGGTTTTAATTTTGTTAGGTAGCTTCTTATATTATTTTGTGACAAATTTTATAGTGCGGATGTTAAATTTATCTTATGAATTTTTTCTGATGTTCCTTTTAAATAAGGAATAGTTACGGCAGTGAGATAATTTAGGATTGTCTTTTTTATTAATTTGCTTGCAACTTTTGTTTTTTAGCCTTAGCCTGTTAAATAATTGACGGAGCGTAGTTGTTTTTAATCAAAATTTTATTTTTGCTAAGTTTTTGGTCTTTACAATTACTTTTAAATTTTATTTTATCATATGTTTTTTCTATTACAATATCTAACTGATGATGCCTTAACCGCTTTTTAAATAAATTAAATGTGAAAGTATGAAAAATGTCTTTTCCATTAAAACCTACTCACTTCCATCAAGAATAGAAAGCAGAAAAAGGCTAGAAATAGTAGTGTATTTTAGAGTTTTAAAGTACAGCAGACTAGATTTGAACTTCGTATACTGCTTGCTTTAAACTGTGTAAACTACTTTTACTACAGCATACTGCTTGGAGCTTATCAGCATAATTTTTAAGGAAATTATTAAACGAGAATGAGGTCAGTCCTTCTAATTGCATAAGTTTACTTCCGCATGATATTTGAAACACAGATCTATTGTAATAAATTATATTTGAAGGCAATGTAGCTTAAAGAACGCACCTTCCCTTTTTCTTAGAGATAATTAAAATACGTATTTCAAACTTTAAATGTTCTATAAAGTATTTAGAGACGTTTAAGTAGATTATTAAATTATTATTAAGTTTTTTATTATTTATATAAATATTTATATTTTTTATGTTATATTATTAAGTTTAAAAATGCCACCATTTTTAATACGGTCAACTAAGGTTTTCTATGGAACACTATACTTGATTAATATATTCGATAATAAAGATTATATGATCTTTCGTAAAAAACAATGTTTAAATAGGGATACCTTAAAATATTCTAAACTGCAAGTATATCTTCAGTTTTGAAATTTCCTCTTGTTTGTGAGATATTTAAAAATGCTCATTAAAAATGTAGAGTTTTTTTAGAAACACAACCGTGTAGAGCTAGATATTTTAAAAGTAACTAAAAGGCTTTAATTGATGAATGCGTCATTTCCTATTCAAACATTTTGAACGAACGGAAACATTCCTTTTTGAATAAATCTCCTTTCCACATATGTGCTTTTTTACATTTATAAAATATCTTAAAAGCAAGGGAAAAATTTAAGGTTTGCAGTTTTTAATATTAAAACGGTTCTTACAATGGTATTTAGAATATTTAAAAACGTATTTTGTCAATGTTAAACTCTATAGGTAATCTCAACACTTTTACCTCTGATACCTACGTTATTAAGGACCGTGCCAAGACTGAAAAGGTTTTAACTTACTCTTCATGTTGAAAATAACAATAAAATACGTGGTCGTTTTGTTATAAAGGTAAAAATAATATTTTAAATGTCCCTTAAAACCTCAAGGAAAGGTTCCTCCATTTAAGGTTTGCGGTCAGTGCTAAAAACATGTTTAAAATCACGACTAGATTAAAGTACAAAAAGTAGTTTGGGGACATTGTGAGTACGTTGATAAAGTTGCTAAAGTAACATTAACCACTTATAATTTTATTACACAAATTAAAAAGTAACAATAAAAGGGAAAATATTTGTTAGTCGGGCTTGTATATGTAAACAAAAATATATTGTTCGATACAGACGATTTCACAATATACAAAATGGATTCAGGGAATAACAAAAGCACTTGGAGAGAAACAATCTAAGATAAAACAAACAAAACGCTTGTGAGAAAGTAAGAAATCCGGCCGACAGTTGTCGAACTACGATGGCCCCAGCCACAAGTCTTGAGATGACGCTTACAACTCCGCCTGCTCCTTGGTTTTGTGGATGTGAGTGAGTATGTTATAAAATTCTGTAGCTAATCTTCTCTGGATTCCTCAATAACACTGGCCTACATTAAAAACCATACAAACAAAAAGCTTTATTTTAAACTTATGCTATTCATTTATTGGTTTGTCATTATTTTTTCAGCATTAAAATATTCCTAAAAAGCTGTGTTTCTTTCTATACATTATTTATTATTCCAGTAGTGATTTATATGTAATGTATGTATGTACGTATATATATATATATATATATATATATATATATATATACATACAGGGTGATTCATGAAGTTTCTCCCCCCACTTCTACAGCACATTGTACTAGTAAAAATAATGAAAAAATGTTATATAAACATAGGTCCGAAAACGCTTCGTTAGCGAGTTACAGCTAGCGAAAGATTTCGCCTGAATTCCTGGGTAAAGAGTAAAATAAAGCCATACTGAACTTTTGGAAAGGTTAATTAAAGTAAGAAAATATCGTGGATTCTTATGTATTTGTACCTGATAAAGCTAATAAAATAGGTTTCAGAACTGTATCTGTAGTAGTTTTTTGAGGGATTCAGGGTTTAAATGCAAAAAATTGGGGCACGAAACAATGTTTTTTTTAAGTTTGATGTACAATAACTTTGTTAAATTGGTAATAAATACATAAAATCAACAAACATTAATTGTAGAGCAATTTAATTCTGAGAAAATTGATATAATCAAAGTCTAAAATAAAACAGAAATAAGTACCAAAAAATCGATTTTATTCAGTATGATACATTACTAGCTGTAAAGGAAATACCGTACGGTATTTAGTTAAAATAAAACAAAAACAAAATGTTTGTTCCTTAATGATAGAGATTAAATTGAGAAAAACAAGATTAACTGTTAAATAAATTTGTTTGTAAATAAAAATATGTTTTATTACGTTGTTAATTTTTTTTTAATAAAAATTTACATCAAATGTTCGAAAATAAATGAAAGTAAACATTTTCCCATTATTGTTTACTAATCATCGAAATTCAGTTTTATTGTTTTATTAATTTCTAAGTTGGTAACGCACGAATAACAGCTGATCAACAATGGTATTCTGTACTGTTTACGTTAGAACTGTGTATTAGTAGTGTTTTTGGCAAGCTACAGCAGGAGATCGGGTTCTGTGAATCGTGTTATTAAATGCAATTTTTCTGTGAGTTATTAATTCGATTGTTTATTCAGCGAAAAAATGCCTTACTTATTTACATCAGAGGAATACGCTGATATGGTTTTTATTTTGGGTTTACTGTAATGGTAATGCTAGAGCTGCTGTAGAAGAATATGAACTACGTTACCCTAATAGGAGGATTCCAGATACCAAAAACAATTTTAAGGAACTTTTCGTACTCATTCGGGGAAACAGGATCACTACCAAGTACTAGAACCAATTATGAAACGAGCTGTCCAACTTGATGATGATATTGTTATTAATGCAGTTCATCGCAGTCCAGGTGTAAGTACACGACGTATTTCTAGGCGGATAGGAGTTTCGCAGTCAAACGGTGTGGAGGTCACTTATTCGAAACAAATTTTATCCGTTTCATAAACAAAAGGTTCAACATCTACAGCTAGGGGATGGTCCGCTTCGCTTTTTGCAACTTTTTGAATATTAATAATCAACTCTACAAGCTTATTTTGTTTACGGATGAGGCACAATTCACTCGGGATGGTGTCAATAACTTGCACAATGATCACTCATGGGCAGAATAAAATCCACATGAGGTAGTGGAAACAGAACTTTCAACACCGATTTAGCGTAAATGTCTGGTGTGGCCTTTTGCACAATCGGCTGATTGGACCTTTCATATTACCTGGACGCCTAAATGCTGAGTTCTATTTGCATTTCCTTCAAGAAGAGTTGCCGCAGCTGTTAGAGAATGTTCCTTTACATCTCAGGACAAAATTTGTACTTCCAGCATGACGGAAGCACCTCCCCACTTTTCACGTGCCGTTTCTGCTTACTTAAATCATCAATTTCCTGGACACTGAATTGGTCGTGGAGGGCCTCACCCTTGGCCACCAAGATCACCAATCTATCTCCATTGGATTATTGCATCTGGGGATGGATGAAAGACATACAAGACAAAAGTGAATTCTCGTGATGAATTAATTGCCCGTATTATGGATTCGGCTGTGCAGATACAGGGAAAGTCCTGAAAAATTAAGAAACGCAACAAAAGCAATACACAAACGTGCTGGCAAAATGCATTGATGGCCTCATTTTCGAACATCTATTATAAAAAGGTGCGTACGGTTTGGCCCAACCTGATTAATTTTGCTTAAAACTAGTAATGTATTATACTGAATAAAATCGATTTTTTGGTACTTATTTCTGTTTTATTTTAGACTTTGATTATATCAATTTTCTCAGAATTAATTTCTCTACAATTAATGTTTGTTGATTTTATGTATTTATTACCAATTTAACAAAGTTATTGTACATCAAACTTAAAAAAACATTGTTTTCGTGTCCCAATTTTTTGCATTTAACCCTGAATCCCTCAAAAACTACTACAGGTACAGTTCTTCTGAAAACCTATTTTATTAGCTTTATCAGGTAAAAATACAATAAGAATCCACGATTAATTTCTTACTTAATTAACCTTTCCAAAAAGTTCAGTATGGCTTTAGTTTTTACTCTTTACCCAGGAATTCAGGCGAAATCTTTCACTAGCTGTAACTCGCTAACTAAGGCGTTTTCGGACCTATGTTTATATAACATTTTTTTCATTATTTTTACTAGTACAATGTGCTGTAGAAGTGGGGGGAGAACTTCATGAATCACCCTGTATATACGTATATATATATGTATACGTACATACATACATATTACACCCAATATATATATATATATATATACTGGGTGTCCAGCAACCATTCGAACAAACTTTGCCACATTGTTCAGCAGGCCAAAACTAACAAATAATGCAATATAACAGGTGCCATATTTCACTTCGTTTAGCGTCTGTCTGTCTGTATGTGTTTTTTGGGAAAAAATTTACTACTCAAAAAACCACTTAAGATACAAAAATTCAAACTTAACAGTTAAGTTAACCTAGTGTTGGTCCCTTTTTAGTTAAAAAAAATAAAACAAATATCTCATTGCATTTCATCGATGGCGGCCGTTTCAAAATTTTCAAATTGTATTAGCTTTGAAACGGCTACTTTGATAACAAATTCACCAGGTTAATGTTTTTTAGCATATTTTATTACAAATTCAAAAATTTTTGTTTCCAAAAAAAAATAGAATAACAAATAACTGAGTTACAGCACCACACGTAAAAACAGGTTAAATCCATGCATTGCAAGTACATACAACAATGTAGTGGATTTTTACGAATAAACTTTTTAAGGTTCTTTATTAAAAATACTGAACAATTATTATAACCTAAAAAAATATTACTATCATTTTTTGTTTCATTTACAGTAATCAATGTGTTACACACACACACACAAATAAAAAAAAACAAACTATTAACAATGCTCTTAAAAAAACAATAGCATAATGTTACATGAAAACAGCTGACCAACTATCAGCAACCAAATCAGGTGTTTTAAATGAAGAAAAACTAATAAACAAACTATCAAGACATTGTTGAGCAAGTCTATGTTTTGAACGTGATTGTCACTGTATGAATGTTCTGTTCTTCTTTGTAATTCCTGTTAGTTTTTCCTGTTAATTTAAATTTCTTTTATTACTTTGTTTCTTGTACGATATGAACCGTTTTACTTTTGAAGAGTATGCTGATATTCACTTTGTGTACGGACTTGCTGGAGGCAATGCCAGATTAGCTAGCAGATTGTACAGAGAGCGCTTTCCAGATAGGCTGCACCCAGTTCATAGCGTCTTCAGTGCCGTTCATATTCGTCTTAGGGAAACTGGACATTTGAAAAATAATGTTGTAGAACGGGTAAAATCCGTACGGACTGTTGATATTGAAGAAGAGGTTTTATTATTCGTAAAAGAAAACCCTTCCACCAGCGTTCGCGCTATTGCTCATATTTTGGATGTATGCAAAAGTTCTGTGTGGAAAGTGTTAAATGAAGAACGTTTGTGCCCTTACAGACATCAGAAAGTACAAGCCTTAGAACCTGCAGATTTTCCTCTCAGGGTAGACTGCTCTCGTTGGTTCCTTCACAAATTAGTTGATGAACCCGATTTTTTAAGGTATGTTCTCTTTACTAACGAAGCGTCATTTACTCGAGATGGCATATTTAATAGCCGAAACAGCCATTTATGGGCTGAAGAGAACCCTCATGAAATTGTGCAACGTAAGTTTCAGCACCAATTTTCTGTCAATATCTGGAATAGTAGACGGATATTTGATTGGGCCACACATTATACCAAACAGACTGAACGGACCTACTTATGAAGTTTTTTTTGAGGGAAAATCTTACCTGAGCTGTTGGAACATGTTCCTATTGAAACTAGACAAAGAATGTGGTTCCAACACGATGGAGCACCGGCCAACTTTTCCCTGATTGCTAGACAACATTTGAATGAAGTGTATGGAGATCGTTGGATTGGACGTGGAGTTCCCGTCCCTTGGCCTCCACTGACACCTGACCTCACACCCATTGATTTTTACTTGTGGGGACACATGAAGCAATTTGTGTATACCACTCCCATACAGAATGAAATGGATCTAGTAGCTAGAGTTGTTGAGGCTGCTGCAGTTATTCAAGACAGTAATCCTTTTGAGAGGGTGAGAGAATCGTGCTTACGACGCTTCAGAATCTGCAACGAGTTACAAGGACGCCACTTTGAGCAAAGATTATGAAAGTTTTACAGTAATGTAATCATTGATTTCTTAATAAAAAATATCATGTTCAATACAATTTTTCAAACACATTAAATTAATTACGCTGTTTCACACAATTGCCATGTAAGAAAAACCCTATACCCAACCATAACGTAGCCCTATTAACATTTTTTTTAAGATTTAAAAACTAGGATTCACAATTGGTTAAGAACTTTTTAAAATTTACCTCAAAACAAATTTAAAAAATAAATATTAAATTTCTGGTTATAATATTGTTTACTATTTTAATAAAGAACCCTAAAAAGTTTATTCCTAAAAATCCACTACATTGTTGTATGTACTTGCAATGCATGGATTTAACCTGTTTTTACGTTTGGTGCTGTAACTCAGTTATTTGTTATTCAATCTTTTTGAAACAAAAATTTTTGAATTGGTAATAAAATGCGCTAAAAAAAAGTTATCCTAGTGAATTTGTTGTCAAAGTAGCCGTTTCAAAGCTAATACAATTTGAAAATTTTGAACGGCCGCCATTTTGGAAATGCAATGAGATATTTGATTTATTTTTTTTCACTGAAAAGGACCAAACACTAGGTTAACATAAATGTTAAGTTTGAATTCTGTATCTTAAGTGGTTTTCTAGTAGTAATTTTTTCCCAAAAAACACATACAGGCAGACAGACGCTAAACGAAGCGAAATAGGGCACCTGTTATATTGCATTATTTGTTTAGTTTTGGCCTGCTGAACAATGTGGCAAAGTTTGTTCGAATGGTTGCTGGACACCCTGTATATATATATATATTACTCAATAGGGATATCAAAGTATAAACATGAAAAAAATAAATTTTTCTGTTTCACAAGGTTTAACGTTGAAAGTTATTGGCTGAGTGTTAACACACTGGCTGAAAATAATGTTGTTTGTCTGCAAGAACAACTTAACCTATATTAAAACTTTGCGTAAAAATATAGGCAACATCGAGTTTAACAATGGAGTACGTCCCACCATGGAACTTGGCTGATCGTTAACGAAGCATGACTTTTCGCTCGATATTTATAGAACGAATAGACCTACAATTTTGCATGCTACTTCAGCGAGCCTCCTATTGTGTACTAGTTTGTAATATAAATTATTTTTAGCTTTTTACTAAAAAGAATAAGCACACATTAAATGTCTCATGCTTGCTGGTCACCTTGTGTAAGAGGTCACATGATATCAGGCGTCCATAATGAGATTCGGTGTCTGTGACTAATTTATCTTATTCCAGTTAGAGAATGGTATAGGATCAAATGTGAGAAAGCTAAAGAAAGTTGAATGGTCTGTAAGAGAGGTGAAATTTAGATGGAAAATTTTGAGTTCTTATGTTGAATTAATTATTACGTGAAGTGATAATAATCAAGTAACCCATAAAGATAAGCATATAATGAGCCTGGTTTTGTTCTGCCAAGCCAAAATTACCTCATCGTCAGCTCATAAGTTGGTCGGAATTTATTTAGAACCAAGCGCAACTTTTCTTGATCATGGTTGCTCAAGGTACCCATTTGCTATTTTTTCTAATTGGAAATAAAAGGACTAGCAAAGCTGAGAGATGAGGAGTAAGGTGAGAGTGTTCTGATATTATCCTCTTTCTCTTATCACTATCTCGCAATTTCTCTATGATTTAAAAAAGTATCAGAATATTAGATATAAAAGTAATATATGATTATCAAGGACCCGAGAGAGCCTTCTCGAAATCATGTGATTGTCTGTCCGTCAGTCAGTTCGTCCTCATATGATGTCTGTGACCGTCAGTCTCCTCATATGAGTGTCTGTCCGTGATGAGTCCTCATTATGAGTGTCTGTCCGTCCAGTCCTCATATGAGTGTCTGTCCGTCAGTCCGTGCAATAACTCTTGTTAGGAATGTTCTTCAAGAAATTTGAATCTTAGCAAAACAGGTTCCTATAGGCCAAAGGAAGAATTCTATTGATTTTAGTGTTAGGCTGGGAGGTTTAAAACGTAGTAAAAATAAAATTTGGATTATGGATGGCACTAAGAATAAAGCAAAATAAACAATAATACCTAAATGTGATCATATGACACTTTATAATACGTATGATGGAGTTTTCTTTGGTAATTTGGTTCGTAAGTCAATACATTAATAATGCAGCAAAGTACAAGCACAATTGTTAGCATGCCACTTAACTACAGGATGGGTGAGAGTAAGGAAACACCATAATAATAGATATGCCCAGTAAACCCCATCAGTTTATTCTCGTAGGGTGGAACGCGTCTTGACTACTCTATCAAAACCTTCTTCCTTTTCATAAAATCCCCCAGTTTGTGAGGAATATTTGGAATGTATATCTACATAATTACACTTTTTGGGATTTTAGTGAAAGAAAATGAACTGTAAAGTTTTAGAGGTCTTCGTAGATTTTAGTTTTGACTCTAGGTAAAAATGGCAGTAGATTAAAATGAAAATGTTCTTGTTGAAAAACATTTTTAAACTGTAAAAGTTTGTAGAGATATAAACATTTCTTCATAGTCATCATGGATCAGTATGTTATTTTAAACAGTGTTAAATAAGTTTATGATATCAAATCTCGATAATAACACAAGCTCATGAATCGAAAAATATTTGTATGTACAGTTTGATGCACCGATAACTGGATATCAGTTGTCCTTTTTCCTGCCGCCCGTGATTTTTTATCATGCTTAATATTCGTGTGTGATAGGCCTACCGAATGTTGTGTTTCTCGTGTTATTTATTTATTCGATGTGTTTGTACTCTTTTCGTGAATTCTAAAGTATGAAGACTCCAGATGGATAGTACTCACTTTTAATATTTATTAACACCGACAGCACAAGATGAAAAGCTTCATTTTTATCTAATTAAAAGGCGAAACTATGACTACAGTTTGAACTGTTTGACGAAGGTACGTAGTCATTGCTATTAGAAAAAGCTTTCTCAAGCAAAGAGTACTTTATGTTTATATTAAACAGAGATGCTAACTTGCACAACTATTGGGTTTGGTCTGATGACAAATGACATTGAGCTATTGAATGAATACGCAATATCCTAAACAATTATAGGGCTGGCTTTGTATTGAGGGAAGTCAATTTATAGATCCCTCCTTTATTGAATGGAACTCACCGAACTTTCCACAACAATGCTGCAATAGCAGACTATACCAGTTGTCGAATTCGATCAATCTGGTTTCAGCAAGAAGTAGTATCTCCACATTACGGTCCACATTTGTTACGGGTTACATTTGTTTATACAAGATTTCACATTAGCTAGATAGGTAGAAGAGAGCCAATTATAGAAGGTCACTAGATTTATCAAAGCTAGATTGCGGTGCGTATGGTTATATGAAATACAACAAGTATAAATGAAAAACTACAGTTTAAAAATGAATTAAGATATAAAACCGTACCATAATTTAGAGTTCCAAGGGAATTAATCCTACCTACCATTACAGTACTTTACTGCCTAGCACATTACCAGATCGTCTACCAGTAATATAAGCATTTGCTATACAATACTAAATCCAGTGATGAGTCTTTATTTTAGTAACATACAAGCAAGTACAACGTTGAGTTATCTCTGGTTGATTTTGACGTTTTTGTGAAATGCCGAACTAGTAAAATGTTACGCTTCATTCACTTCCGGGATACGCAAAATGGAGGTTTTCAGTACTTACAAGCAGACCGACTCTCAGAAGAATAAGAATATATCAATAATTAAAATGAGTTTTTCAATACATTTAACTCTAAAATAAAAATACATTTTAATTAGTTTGTATTTTCACTTGTAAGTTTGAAAACTACTACTCTTAAATAACTTTCAACAAAGCTGCTGCAAATGTTTTCATACTTATTTAGAGGAAGAATGAATTAGAAATTCTACTTCATACTTTTAAAATGTACGAGTTTCTTTAAAAAACTGTAGAAATTTTAAAAGGTGGTTAAGAATTTTTAAAGTTGGTACCAACAACGTTTACACAAACGTTCAAACGGCATTGGCTCAGTAGTGTGGAACATCTTGACTAACGGTTGTTATTGCGTAGAACAAAAAAGTTATGCGAATAATTGTTATTCGGAATTTACAGCCGAATCCAGGCGCCACTCTTTATTACGGTGGTACACACAGTTTGGTAGCATTGCAGTCAACTGTAACACAGATTTATGAGAACTGTAACACATGTTATGTGGAACATTGCAGTGTTGCACAGTCGGTTTATGAACTGTGCTGTATTGCTTCTATTAAATGAAGTGTCAGTTGCAGTTTATTACCTTATGGCTAGTGGGTTATGTGCGCAATAGAGACAAAGATACATTGATGAAACGTTATACTGCTATATCAATATTCTGAGGGCAAACAACTAATTATATAAAGACAGATTAACCTTTTACTGACGATCGTGTTATAATACTACTTTTAGTTGAGGCTTGGTAAAGAACAAAATGTAAATTGAATAAATGCTGGAAATCCACATTAGTTTCCATCTTAAATACTGTACAGAACAGTAAAATTTAATGCTTTATTAATTGTTTTACTTAATATGATATATTATTTCATTTTTACCAATTGAAAACATTTTTTATATTGTTTCTAGAAGATAATATCCCACAAATATCGTTATCATACTGTTATGAAAACTTTGCTTACAGACAATCAAAAAAACTGAAGAGTATAACAATGTTTTTAAGTTGAGTGAAGTTTTTAAATTTTGTAAAAACTTTAAAAACAAATTTATCTTTGATAATTAGAACAGATTCTGATTCTAGTTGTTAGATTTGAGAAATAATTTATAATTTAAGGTATTACACAATATCAAACATGTTAATTTAGAATCTTTAATTCAAACATAACTATATGGTTCCATAAACGTAAATACTTATTGTTTATGTTTAGTGAATTAATGGTTTTTTTTAGTAAGTTACACTATGGAAAAGATATAATACCAAAAAATTAACGAATGTTATATTTAAAGTATCATTAAGTTTTACATCACAATAATTCTTTAAAAATGATATTTAAACTAATCAATTTATATGAACCATAATCCAAAATATAGTGATTAAAATCAAAGTTTAGTAATTTGTCTCTTGTAATGCTCTCAATTACATTTTATCCGAACAAATTCACTTTTTGGAAATTATTTTCATAAAATCTATAACCTTAAATTCAGTTTTACGATTTGTGCGATTTTCTAAGTCCATAACAAAAGGAAAAAAAAAATTCCTCAAAAGTAATAATTTTAGCAGTAAGATATAGCTTGAAATTTTAGTTTGTGAAGCACGTTTTCTAATTTGATTGCTAATTTACTCGGCGGTCTCAACAGACAGTCCAAGACTTCCGTGGACTTTGTTGATTGAGTCGGGACTATACAGGTGGATTGCACAATGCACGTGTAACCAACTGCGCTCGTTTACTTTCGTCTGGAATATTGAATTACAATAATGTTTTCTCATCTTTAACGAGATTATTGAAAATAAAATAATTACTCGTAATCACTTAGTTTCTTATTGGGTTATTTTGTTGATTAAACTGGTAGATATGTTTTATGCATGACTATTGCAACGTACTACGAAACAGTGTAACTGAAGTATGTATTCGGTATTGAGTAATATTATGTCTCTACTATATCAAGACTACCAGTGGTTTAAAGTATTCGCGAACAACAAGGCCTGTGATAAAAACCAAAATGAAGTAAATATCAACCTATACACAGGATGTCTGGCATAATTTATGTACTAATTTACTTTTTTTATTGCATTTTTTCCTTAACACGGTTTTAAATTACAGTTTTGAAAAATGGCGGTCGTTTTAAAAACTGACAGTTTTGTAACTATGGATTTTTATAAAGGAAAACATAAACAAACTGAGCGAATTATAACTTATGGACGAAGAATTGAGTTTTACTTCAACTCATTTTAATCATTTATGAAAGTTTTCGCCTTGATATTTCAAAAATCCAGTAAAAATCATCTAAGCCTAAATATGAGCATTATAAAGTGGTAATTGTACTTAAAATTATACTATATATATACGTAAAAATCTATATTTACGCTGTTCTGAGAAAAACAACTAAATTATATTCTTTGTTGGCTAAGAAACTGAACGACAATAATATTTTAATAAAATGGCTCCACATTATAATTATTTAAGTTTTTGCAGCTATTGTGATAATTATTATGTACATGATAAAAGGTGATGGAGTTACTACTTTGGTAATCTTAATTTTTAGATGACAGCGCAGTTACAAAAATTAGATTGATTAAAAGAGATTTGTTTTAAACCTTTAATTTTATCAATTAACTTTATTAAATTTAGATTTTGAAAGAATATTTCTGTTGTGCAGGAAAGACCATATCATGTCAGATTAATGGGCAAAGGTTATAGGTAGTAGGGTTTAAAATATCTAAAAATTGTATTAATAGATTTGTTAACTGAGTATTCCACACCTCTATATCTTATCAATCCTCCCACAGGCAAATTTCACTCGATCGATAGACACAACTAAAATGTAGTTAATTTCGAATTAACCCACTAATATGAGGGAAACATACCTTGTAGATGAATCATGAATGATTCGACGTTATTCGATATTTCAGCTGCGAGAAATTTACTTTTTACAACTTTGAATATCTTTAGGTTTATACTAATCTTTGTTTTGTTTAATATTCAACTCAACTCGTATCAACCATATTCTTCATTTCTACGTAATAACGACCTACACGTATTGAAATTACTAATATTCTTTAAAATTTGCAATGCTTCAGATAGGACCGCCCTTTAATTAAAAATCAGATGATTAGCAAGTAATTTCTAATAGCCATGATCATTAAAAGAATTCTAACTTCAGGTCACCATTATTGTCCCAAATTTTCTTTACAGAACTCTAATGTAATATTAATGATCAAAATATAACGTAATAAAACCTAAAATATACTGCGTATATTCTTCAAGAGTGTTAATCAACAAGTTTACATTTGAATAATTTGAAAAAATATTCTAAATACTTAGTGATGTGTCGGAATATTTCCGTTATTCTCACATAAATAGACTTCAAGAGGTGCTAGGAAGTGAAAATTGAGGTCATGGCTATGATTTGTGTTTATTTGGTTTTATATAATAGATGTCCACAAGGACTTCTTAGATCGTAAGAAGGTACGTAAGACACTCCTCGCTACAACCTGCAATAACAGGACAGGCCGGGTTTGGCCGATGAGAGAGTTAAAAAATATATTATTTGTGAAAAAAGTATAACTTATACGTATCCTTTCCCTGTAATACGAATATTTGAGGTGCAAAACAATTAACTAGAAAGAAAATTACAAGTGTTAGGGACAGAATTTAATTTTACTCTCATGTAAAGACTGAAAATCAGAGAGAAGCTTTGAGATGGACACTAATTATATTTCACAGGAATGCGAAACTCGTCGCGAACAGAATGTTTAACGTTTATGAAATACCTTTTATAATCTCTACTCTAGTCTGAAATTAACTCTTAAATGTTATTCACATTTAATATTGCTTGTAAAATTAGT
>NW_025779348.1:20000-59573 GCF_021130785.1 Homalodisca vitripennis
TATACGAAGATTGTTTTCCCTAATCATTAGGCAGAAGATTTTAATCCACCAGCACCGACACACAAAAATGCTGGCCAACTAATTATTTATACTTGTTATTCCTAATTATAAAGTAGTTCACATCCATAAAAGACCATTTTCGGGGCCAAGTATACAACTGACTAGTAGCGATGATGAGGGATGATTCACAAACCAGGTTGTTTCCAGGTAACTAGGCTCAAATTATTTATACACCTAATTTTATAAATGTATCCAGCTTCATTCTCTGATTGTATTGTTTATTCCAGTAATTTAAATGAAAAGGATGTAAACGATCAATACCAAGTCTCACTCCCATCAACGCACTGGACAGGAGCGAGTTGGACGTCGGGCGTGACATGATGCTTCTGACATAGGACTGAACAAACAGTCAGTTTAGGTTTTTAACCCGCTACTAAAAATGCTTCTAATGTTCATAAAAAATTTTTGGTAACTAAACACCAAATTTTTAATGCAAATATTCTACACGAAATAATTCAATACATTTATATAAACTCTCTCTATATATTTTTAAACGCCTTTTCTGGTATTTTACAGAATTATTTCACATATCTACAAATATTTTAAAATTTGATTAAATATTTTATGTATTAATGGGGGACCATGTTATTTTGGGGGTGGGTGGCTGTTAAATGGTGTGGATAATTTTGGTTGCTTTGGTTTTTAATTCACTATTTCCATTTCCCAATATTTTTTTATACAATTTATTGTACAGATATTTTAAATTGGTAGTAAAAAATAATTGCATTTATTTTAAAATCTACGCAATATTTTAAAAATAGCGGTTTCTTTTAAATTTAACATAACTTATAATTGCAAGACTAAAATAACTTAAAAAAAAATAAAAATTGAGTATTTGTATTACAACTGTAACGCCAGCTGCTTGTAAGAAGTTGGAGGAAACCAGAAACCAAATTGTAATATTAATATGAACCCATGTTTTCAAATTGTGGAAAAAACAGAATATATGGTGAGATGTAGCTTTTATTTAATACTTTTTGTATTTTTCATTTTTTTAAACACGATGAGTATGTTCCATTAACATATGTTACTGTATTTCTGTTATCCAAAGCAATTAGAACTGTAATGTATCACAGGATTATGTTAATGTGATATAGAGAACCTTTATTGTAAAAATACATATTACAATGTTCTGAATTAATTCTCATCATTACGATCCTATCAGTACACTGGAAAGCCATTTTAAAGGAGCCATTTTGAATTATTGCACTATTCTGATCGGCTCTGCATCTAATAGTTGCGTTTTGAATTTTAGTTAAAAAAATAGGATGGCATTTTAAAAGCTCAGCTCGTTTATCTTCCATCCCCATTCCTTGAACCAGATTTTGAATTTATAAGAAGCATACGAAAAATGTAACTCGTCAGTTATTTTAATATGCAAATTTTCAAGTTTAAACTACAAACGTGTATTAGAAAACCAAAATATATGCGTGGAGATGCAAAGTGGGGACGACCCTCAGCAGCCCTTGAATAATGGACGAACGTGAGAGCCATCAACATTTCATGGAAATCCCACCCATCATCAAATGTGCCATCAAGGTTTTGTGTGTGTTGATGGGTAGCGAAATCTGCTTGAATATTTAAAAATAATCCTGTTCATTCATCACGTAATAGTTAATGGTTAATTGAAGGAGCTTATGTCAATGTGACTTAAGCTTAAGACTCATTGTGATCAGCGTTTTTGCTTAGTTTTTGTTTTAATTTGCACAACACAATTTTCGCCTACTATCGTATAGTTTAATCAACTACTTAACAGATAATTTGGTAATTATAAGTGTACACATTCCATGATTAGAGTTTAACAAAAGAACTTTTTTTATAACTCGATTATGTTGCATAAATTAGAACTAAATGAAACATTTAACTTAATGCGTTGCGAGTTTAAATGCTGGTACGAGGTGTCAAAACAAGAATCATTACTTTTAACCTGCTAAGTTTTTAAATAAACTGTGATGTAACTCAGTTACAGTTCAATACTCTGGCAGTGGGGAAATGTCAAAGGAAAATCACCCCTATGATCTCTGTTACAATCATCGTTTATAGGGTGTCAAATACTATTATAAACTTTTCCAACGAATACGGTTTCCATAAATATAAAAGAACCTCTATTATGTATCAGCTTATGAGAACTACAATATCATAAATGTTAACATGTTAAGTCCAATAAAGCTTTAGCTGGAAATATAAGTACTCAAGTTACACATAATTTAAATTATTTTCATAACACAAGAACAGAGAAGATTTCAAATATTAACACTCAGATAAAATGGGGGGCAACATGCTCCATATAAGTTATATCATTTAAGAGTGTGCATGCTGAGTCAGTTCCAGTTCACCTTCCACTTAGTGCAGCGTCTGGAATCTGATGGTGTCACAGACTTGACTCCTTATTAACATTTTACAATCGTTTCGACTTTAGAGATACCTAGAAATATAGTGTTGGAATGCGTCTGAATGAGCCTAACTTCTCTGATCAAGGTCACATCTGCTTTGAAATCGAAGACCTAAAACTTGAAAGAAAATTGGTATAGGAATACGAGGAATACAAACTGGGGTATCATACAGGAAAAATCTAAGGGTACAGCTAGAAACTGATTGTAGCAGCCGAAAACAGATATTTACAATACAAAGCAGCTGTACAAATGCACCAAGTCTGACTTCTGCGATTGTGGGTTCATTTGATCTCAGTTGTCCTGTCATTAACAGGAGGAGATCCAAAGTAGTCTGGGGCAGCTCTGAGCTGGCCTTATTTAGCTGTAGAAGGAGCTCTGCAGGTCGTGCCAGTCCACTCAATGTAGTTTGGAGTGTCGAGTAATAAACTTTCACAAAAATTGAAACTGTGATCAACTCGTTTACAAATCTCCTAGAGAAGACGAGGTAAGATGAGATTGCTTATAGCAGGGATTGAATCTCCTCCTTTTCCCGATTATGCAGACTGTTTAGAATGTTGCTGAACCTCAGGTATGTTCCTCTATTCTGTATCCAGAGTGGTGTTTATACCGAAGCAGGAGACCCTAGTCTGGATTGTCATAAATCCTTTAGGCAGATATGTCCGTCCTCATTTCTTCTCTAAACTAAGGAGATGATGATTGCTAGTTTTGTCCTGTGAGGGATATCTTTTGGAGCGTCCTTTTTATCCAAATCAGCATGCTTACACTCCATGAAGATTGTGAGACTCAAAAACCTGCATTAATTTGTATGTAAGATTGAGAAGGCGCTAGTAGTGAAAAGAAGTTTGCCATAGCTGTCCTTCCTGGACATCGAAAGGGGTTTTTGATAACACATACACTAAGGCGGTAGACAATGTTGTCTTATGACGTGGTATTGGTGGTCAAATGTGTTATTGAATAAGGGCCCTGTTATTGGATAGGGTGGTTACTACCATTCTTAAGGAAGTGAGCATCAGTGAAAGGACTACGAGTGGACCTAGTTGCGAATGACCTGCTTGCGAACAGCGTTGGAGTTTTCGCACATAGATAAACAGATGACATTGTAAATTCTTGCGTGTGGCAAGTTTTAACACAACAGTCACGGAACTCACAAATGCAGCTTTGGACATGATGGGAAACAGGTATGATGGGATGGGCCCTAGTGTCAACCCCACTAAGGCTTCCGTAGTCACCTTTTACAAGAAGGCGTCAGTTAGAAGGTATCAGTCTATACTTACTGAAAGGTTCTTCCATCGAGTCTTCCAAAGTGTGAAATAATATGTACCTGGGCGTCACCCTTATAAGGGTCTGGAACCGAGGATTCCAACCAGAAAAAGTTGTCGCCTGAGTAAAATTATCCTTGATGCAATGCGCAATTGCAGATGCGTGATAAACCAGTCTTAGGGGGCCCAGACTTCTGTATTGACTTTATGTCTTCGTGGTTAAAACCTGCATTTATCTTTGAGGCTGAGTTCTGGAGGCCAAAAAACCCAGGTAAGGATGGCGTTAGCTAGTCTGGCTAGCATCCAAAGGATGGCTTGATTTGTTATCACTGGGGACCTTTCTAAGTGCGCAGCTCTAAACTGCTGCCTCAACCTTAAGCTTCTAAAAATTTTTCATTCATTCGGAGGCTTTGGCGATGAGGGGTGCCCACCTGTCGTCAGCAAGTATTCACTATCGCGTAAAGTTTCTACAGTATCTTAGTTAATCCACCAGGAATGTTACTTCTCAATCTGTGTTTGAAAGCTAGATCTTTAGTAATGATGCTACGGAAACCCATCCTCCCTAAACTATGATATGGTACGTGACTACATTTAAACACTTTGCACCAAAATATATTATTGAGTATACAACACTTACTGGTAGTGGTGACACAGTCCTCCTTGTTTGGCTTTGATTCCTTAGGAATATCAATTTAAAAATAATGCAGTTTCCACACCAATTTCTGTATATCTATGATAGCGAATACATGGTCCAGGGCGATCGTTGAAAAATAACTGGATTGGATTTAAAAAAACCCGTGTTTTCTCCTACGACCCAGATGTACGTGGCCTGTCTCGAGTAAGGTCCCCTGACTGCGTTGATTCTCTGCATCGCAAGGCAGCACAGAAAGTCGTGTACAGAGAAGTTTAAAGATGATAAACTTCTATCTCATTTTATTACAGTACAAGATGTCCACATTACAAACGTGTGCAAAATGTATTGGATACCGAGGAATCAAAGCACGCGTTTCAGCTACTGTTTTAAATAATTGTAGCCAGGTGCACCTTTATTTTCGTAGGTAACTAAACTGTACTGTTATCTAAGTCATTGATTTTGCTACTAATATACGTAGCTTACAGGAAGAGCGTTAGAGAAGTCCTAAATTTCACAAGACACCATGAGAACGAATTGAGTCCATAGCTGAAATTTGCCTATACTTAAATAGTCTATATTTGAAATTTTAAGTATTTTACAGAAATTTTAAGAGATTTTAAGTGAATCTGTTAAGCGTAAGCCGACACGTTTCCTTGCGGTTTACTTCTACCTTATTAAAATAACTTTTATTTAAATGAATATATTTATAATTAATTTGAGTAAACGTAATGAAATATCGCTTATTCAAGCCATGTAATTTTAATTACTCGTGGAAATGTAGCTCTTACTCATCAATGGAGCGTGTCATTCAATTCCACGGGGTTTAATGTGACTGGAGAGGCTATCCATCAATAAAGTAAACAGTTTGAAACTTCTCCGTCCTTTAATTTATTTAGTACCTCAGTCGACTCCAAGCCACACACTTTATTCTACTCCTGGGCTTAAACATACATATCAACTAACCAGTGAACCTAATTTATTAAAATACACTTTTCTTTCACATTAAAATTTTCGCCATAACTGCCATGTAATGACAGAATGTGTATCACGACACATTGGGCGATTTTAACAGACGTACTACAAAATATATATGTTATTAGGCATGGGTTAAGCTTCTAATTTCACCCTTAACAATGGATAGATCCTTTCATGAACTGTACATAGAAGTGCACTTAGTCCTTTCTCTCAAGAGAGGTGACGGTGGTCCACCTGGTAAGGCACATTAACGGTAGTTTTACCCGTAGTATTTTTTCATAGAATCATAATGGAATATCGAAAAAAAAAAATTAAATGGTTCATTTGGTAAATTAGGTAAAAATAACCAAAGGTTTTATTATATTCTACAATGTAGAAATGTTTATTGTGATCTAACGCAATTTTTGACACAACTCTCCTCCATAGCCTCAAGAGGAAACACACGTTTGACCCTGAATGATAATCGGAATTGGTAGCCACAACATTTGTAGGACCTTACATACGGAGTTTACCAATATTTATGAAAAGAAACTTTTTGTTTTGTGCTTTCAAAAGTACAAAACCAACATTGTTTATTTTATTGTAGAATTTTAATGTATGTAAGTTGTTTTTTGTTTATAAATGGAAAGTAAAACGAATAAAAACATTAGTTTTATTGAATTTAATAATCTAAAAGGTTTTTGTTCAATAAATCACGTTTGAATGGTATGAAGCAGAATTTTTATCACTAAGTTTTAATAGGTATACTATTTAAAACTTGCAAATAGAAAATACGGGTGGAGGAAAGATTTGCAATGCTAGACTGACTGGCATTGCTATATGGTAATTGCTCTTTAGCCACGGCACTACCACACCAACACACAAGATACATTTAAAGTGTATTACAAGCAAATGACAATGTGCGGTAACACTGGAAACATTAGCCATGTGTCTAGTGTTGGAGCTACAAGTAGATGCAATTTAGCTGAAGAAATTCGAGTAAGGAGTGGAGCCGAGAGGAGTGAGAGGGGATAAATAACGATGACGTTTATTAATGTGGACATTGCAGCCACACTTCGGCAAACACTTCTCGCCTATAAAACTTAGTTCCTGGTGTTTATTTAATAAAATTATATCTCAATGTCCAGAAAATGTTTTTGCTATGTCATACTCTCGGAGAAATGTTTCTATCAATAATTTATATCATATTGGAAGTACATGTACTCCGTTAAAGTCAGTCAATACAATAAAGGACTTGGGCATAATCTTTTGATTCCACTCTTACTTTTAAATGATCACGTATATAGCGTGATAGCTGAATCTTATAAGCTGTTAGGGTTTGGTTAAAAGAAATACTAGGGTCTTTCCAAGATACAGAAGCCATAATAAGGTTGTACCAAACTTTAAATCAGAAGCAAATTGGAATACTGTGCGGTTAGTGTGGGATTCCAATAACCAGTCTGATTGTGATAAAATAGAAATTCTCCAGAATAAATTTCTAAGATATCTTATATTTCAAAAGATTTTCTCATTCATGTCCCTTTGATTTTCCTACTTCCGATTGTGAGAAACATTTTTACTGCCCCTAACTAAACTGTCCTCTGAGAAGAAAACTTTCATTAGCATCCTTAACACACAAAGTTTTAAATGGTTCTATCGATAGCAGGTTTTTTATTAGAGAACATTCATTTATATGTACCTGGAAGAAGTGTAAGAACATTTAATTTGTTTTCCTTACCAAGGTGTAAAACACTGTCACATTTTAACTTTCCTTTATACAAAATAATTGAGATTATTTAAATTGTTATGCTTCCGATCTAGATGTTTTTAATGATAAGTTAAGTGTATTTTTAATGAAATGTAGCAACCTTTTTGATTTAGATTAGTTTATATTGATATTCCTGTTTAGTTTAACTAATTGAGTTTAGAGTTATTTCATAGAATTAGTTTTAAGTTTAGATAAAAATATGGCTTTTGGTTATTTATTAACGTGACTGTCAGAGAATATTATTTTCATTATAACTTGTACATTAACTATTTATGTCTATATATTGTAACTTAGATAAGATAGCTGTTTTGGACGGAACATGTTTCTGTAGCTGTCATAGATAAAATTGTTTTGAATAAATAAATAAATAAATAAATAAAGACGAGGGTGAACAGCGACAGCTTGAGTGTGGGTAGTGGCATCTGTCACAGTTACTGCTTTGTTGGCCTAATTCCAGGAAAATTAACTCGATTTCTAAAAATTGTCTTTCTATAAATACAACGAAAACATGGCCGTCGTTTGTTTACTTTCTTAGTTTTACGAGTTAGCGATATGACACACCACGTGTCTCGTAAACAGGCTTCGCTCAGTATTAATACAACATTTCAAGTTTATAGTTCATTTCATTATTGACAGACGACAGCCAATCACGTGAAAAACAAATTTTTACATCTTCCGGCAAACAAAAGAGAAATTGTGTTAGCTTACTGAGTTGTAAGGTTCTACGACACCCAACCAAACTCCAAGGTTGAGACATAGACTCATTCTTGTATATGAGGAAATGAAGCTTAAAGCAAACTTTGAAGTCTACAGATGTAATCTTCCTTAGATATCTTTGCAAATTTCTTGTTAATTAGATTAGGGTTTTCATGCATTGTTTGGCTGAGCTTTAACAAAACCTATTACAAGAGGAGTCGATATCTCGAAAAAGAACTGACCTATAGACTTGAAATTAAGTCCAAAGCTTCAGTTTCTATATGAGGAACACTAATTCGAGGGACGGTGCATGTCATTCCACAAAATTTTGCTGAGCGTTAGTGAATATTTTTATTTTTTACATTTGTTTTATGGGTAACCAAGTTGACAAAAAAACAATATAAGAATGAGTAAATTTTGTAAACAAACTCAATACATCCAAACATGTTACATATCGTATTAACACATGTCGACTAACGAACCCAGCAAATACAAAATCATTTTATAGTGACTTGGTGTGAAGACATTATAAAATGATGTTATGATTACATGAAATTGATATAAAACCACAAATTGTAATGAAAAATTTGAATGTATCATCTGAAAAATGTATTATGTCGAAAAAAATTTTGATGTAGAATATTTTATGAAACTTCATTCCTACTCAAATGAGTTCTGTAAAAGCGACATTTTAGTATAAATTCTCTTTTTTGTAATATCTTTCTGCTACCTGTCCGTAGGAGATTTCAACAATGTAATGAGCTACAGATTTAAACATTTGTATGCAACCTCACCGATGCCTGTTACGACACACGTATGTTGGTGTACTTCTATGTTTGTATTAATATAAAGGCTAAATAGGCATAGCACACGCATTTTATTTTGTAACGTTAACTTATATTATATTTTATATCATCATCATCCGACGTTTCCCGTTATCACGGGTCGTCGTACACAGCCTCTTCCACTTTTGGTCTGTCATTCCAGGTCTCCTCTTCCTCCACCTGCATTTTCTGTAGTCCCCTTCTCTCTATGTCTTTCCACACTTGGTCCTCCCATCTTCCTCTCGGTCTTCTTCTTGGTCCTTCTTCCTCTTTCCTCCTTCTCCAGTGCTATTCTATAGGCATTCTATTATCTCCCATCCTCTTCACATGCCCCATCCACTGTATTCTTCTTCTTTCCATTGTCCCTCTTGGAGTGAAAACTACCTTCAATCTTTCTCTGGTTATTTCGTTCCTTATTCTAATCTCTTCTTGTAGTCTTCTCTATCCCTCTTAAAAATCTCATTTCTGCAGCTTGCAATCTGCTTAAATCATTTTTAGTCCACGTCCACGTCCACGTCTCTGCTCCATATAATAAAATTGGTTGGAAATAAGATTTATATACATCAATACTTTTGATTCTTTTCCCATTGTTCCAAACTCCACACAATCTATCTTCACCATATTGAAAAACTTTCCACTCTTCCATATTCTGTTTCCTATCTCTTCTCTTATTGTGCCCCTATCTGTTATGATACTTCCTAAATAACAGAAATTCTTCTTCACCTTTTCAAGTATTTTTTCCTTCAACTAACACGTCTTTGTTATTTCCTTCCCTTCTCTCTACTTTCATTACTTTACATTTTTGTATGTTCATTCTCTAAACCATATTTCTCTTCGCCACTTTTGCCCATTTGTTCAACTCTTGTTCTAAACTCTATCTTCCCTATTTTCCCATATCATTATGTCATCCGCATATATGCTATTGTCCTTAAGTTCTTCCTGCTCCTCTGTTTCCTTGTACTTCTAGAATAATTTAATCCATTATAATATTTGAAAAGGAAAGGTGACAATAATGCTTCCCTGCCCTTACTCCTCTCTCTGTTTTAAAAGTTTCCGTATATTTTTTCTTCAATTCTCACCCTGTTTTTACATATGCCGTACAGGTTCTTTATTCTTACTACTACTATTCCCTCACGCAATCCTCTCTTTCTCATACTCATACTCTCCCATATCCTTTCTCTCAGTTACCTTATCATATGCCTTCTGTAGGTCTATAAAAGCTACCATTGTATCCTTTTTCCGTATTCCCCACCTTCTTTTCTAACACTGGTCTCATCACAAAAATAGCATCCACCGTTGACCTACCTTTCCTAAAACCACATTGCTCCTCCTCTCTTCCTGTTTCTTCCATACTGGTCTAATTTTCTGCAACAGTATTTTTTCATAAATTTTTTGTGTATGGCACAACAAAGTTACTCCCCTATAATTCTCGCTCGCATTTTTGCTTATTGCCTTTCTTAAAAATCGGCACTAATATATTCCCAATTTCCAGTCTTCTGGTATCTTTTTTTCCTTCCAAATCACTCTCATCACTCTGTACAACCATTGCATTCCTAATGGTCCCGCCGCCCTTTATCATCTCAGCCGTCAGCTCGTCTATTCCCCGCAGATTTCCCCTCTTTCATCTCTTTAACCGCTTTCTCCAATTCGCACATACTAAAATTCCTCTTCATCTTCTGTCTCCTCTGTCATATTTCTTCTTCTTTCCTCTTCATTTTTCTGTTTCCTGTCCAGTAGTTCCTTAAAAATACTCTCTTTCCATGTCTTCAAAACCTCTTTCTCCTCCCATATATTTTATATATTTGTGGTAATTATCTTTATTTGCTATTTACTTTTGGTCAGCCTGCCGAAGTGAATATTTAAAGCTTTAAACTGGGTGTTATTTTGTTTTGCAAAACTTAATTAATACACAAAAAATTGTTTTCTATTTAATGTTATTTTTGAAAAAAAAAAAATCTAATTTTCAATCTCTAATAGAAATTTTAATCTCTGGTGGCACCTTCCTTTGGACACTCTCATTCAGTATTTTGAGAGATCTTCCGGCGGCCTCTGAGATTCTTCAGACTCCAAGAGCTCTGAAGAATTTAACTTCACTTCTATATTAATTTAGGTGTTTGTAGCCATGCTTTGAAACTGAGTGCAATAGAAAAACCGGATATGTTTGCAGGTCCCTCCTTTCATTCAAAGGTACGAGTTATCAACGAATAAACTCATTGTACGAAATAATTTTCTATTTTTATTGAACAAACCCATACTTATCTAGAAATCGGTTGGATAGCTGCAGAGAAAAAAAGTTTATTTAAATCGTGAACTCCAGTCCAATTTATAATATTTATCTGGTAGGTTGTCACGTTGGACAACGTCCTGGGCCATGGAAATCCGCCCATTGGTCCCATATGACGTCCTTATTCAAATTACTGCTACGAAATAAAAATCTGTAATGAAAAAGTACCAATTTTAATCAAATTACATAGTTTTATATTTAGTTTCCTTCTGGGGAAAATGGTGTAGTACCTTTGTATTCCATCGAATGCTAGATCTTCTTAGGATTATCTATGCAAACAAAAAAGCACCAATGCCAAATGTTGAAGAATTAAGTGCCCACTTTCTGGGTAATTAAGTAAGGAATGTTTGATAGTTTTTTTGTTTTATTCCCTTATCTTTTGAATAGGCTTTAAGTAAACATTTTTTATTACAGTTTTATCCATTGAAAGTCTATGTTAATTTAGTAGAATTTATTATCAATAGGACGTCAATGATTGTTAAAGGAAATTATTTGATCTTTGAACTTTGTCCTCCAAAGTTGCTTGCAATTGTTCTAGATAAACAAGTACTCCATAGAACGCCCATTAAAAATGTTGACTGAAATCAATACATTCATAAAACGTGCCATCGCAGTTTTATGAAAAATAGTCTTTGTGTCGTGGAGTATGGTCAAGATTTTTTCATAGATTATCCAACATTGATTGTATACAAATTTGTTAGTGAGTGAGGCTTCTCCTTCTGGCTAAAAATCTGTTTCTGTAACGTGAATCCAGAAACTTGGGTTAAAAATCCAAATGCCGTAAAAACGTCAAGAAAAGTTTTGTATTGAAACAATTTTGGCCATGTAACCCCATCACTTCTTTTGATTGGCTCCAAAATTTACCAGGACTTCTCATTAACAATTTTACTTCCTAAAGGTAAAATGCGCATTTTATACAGTAGCTGTTAAGAACTAAAGGTCTTCTCTCTTCTTTGCTAATGTGTTTGAGATGATCATTCTGGCAAGACTTCAATTTACTTTGACTCTAATGTCTCTCTTGACTTGCATCTCCAGTTTGGGTTTCAGAAAAGGGTGTGTTCTTTTGGTAAACTTGTAAGATATGGCTTGAACAGTGGCAGCTCTCTCACTCCTTTCCTCATATCTCTCTGAGAGAAGGCAGACAGTTTTCTGTAAACAAATAAAGGACAACTTTAAAGAGGTTGGTCGAGGACCAGTTCATATACCTCAAGGCTCCGTACTTGGTCCTTTTTATTTTCTATATATTATAAAACGACCTTCCTTCCAATATGCCAATCAGACATTTGTTTGCTATGCGGATAACACAACTGCTCTATCTTCTTGTCGTGATATTCACAACCTCGAAATTTATTATGAATCAGTCGTATGTCAGCTTGAATAAGTGGTTTGAGTCAAATGGTCTTCTCCTGAATGAAGAAAAAACTAAAATCATGGGTTTTTTTCTCACAGCTTTTGGAGTTTCAGCGTAAATGGTATCAACCCATCAGAGTCTTGCCTCTCTTCTTGGTGCTGTCATTGATTATAAGCCGCACTGGTCTAAACATATAGATACGCTATGCTCAAAGCTGTCTTCAATTACCTGTGCTTTTCAAGTTTTAATGCTGAGGTTGGTAAAGAAACTATCCTTCAAATTTACTACGCTTATGTATACAGTAACCTGAAATACGCTATTGGGTTCTTGGGATCTTCTAGTGAAATGTTAAGGGTATTTAGATTTCCAAAAAGAATTGTTCGCATTATGTCTGAAGCGGGTAATCGTGCTCACTGTAAGCCCTTTTTTCAGTAACTGAATCTCCTCACTCTTCCAAGTATCTATATACTTGAAGTTTTGACTTTCTTAAAAAATAACCCACTCTTTTAGCAGAGAACAAAATCATCATCAAATCATCAGAACAATACCGCCCACAGGGGTAATATGGTCTACCCGATCCAAAGATTGACAATTTTTTGAAAGGGCATGCACTTATTCAGCTCTACAGCTCTATAACGCGCTGCTTCGGCACCTGAAAAACATAACCAGCTCACAGATTTTCTAAGAAACGTTAAAACTATTATGCTTGAAAAATGTCCGTAGTTCTGTCAAGAATTCCTGTCAGATTGCACAAACATTGTGAAATAACCTATGTTGACTATTTGGGATTTTAAATTGAATTATTATTATTATTATTATTTTTTATCTCCTTATTTTTAACAATGTGACTTATTTCATGTAACTGTTTTTGTTACTAAAAAAATAAATTAATTTATGATTCTGATTCTAATTATGATGATACAAAGATAGAGATTTGTTTTATAGATATCTCCACATACTCAAAAATTTGAGAATGAAAATAGTGGTGTTAAGAGTTACAATAAGATAATCCGATTTGATAGACGTATCCACAATAGATTTTATTCTACAACAATCAGAACAATAGTCAAAATATATGTCACAGTACATAAATAACAGACAAGAATGTTGTAGTGGATAGGAGATTAGATCACTGCCATTTCCAGTACTCGATGTATTAATATTGTGACTGAAGTTATTTTATATATATATATATATTTTATTTATATTCGAAAATAAACTTGTTTTTAGATTTCATACAAGATATTACTTATGTGTATTTGGTGTTTTTCACAAGAATTTTTATTGATAAAATAAACAGTTATAGACAATCCGTCAAATAATAAATAAAACTGAATTTATCTAAAATTAAACTTGTTAAAACGCTGTGAGAAGAAAAAATAGATTTTTGCAAATTTCCTCTTTGTAAAACACAGGTAATACAGATGAGAAATTGTATTGTGTGGAATGTTCCTGTTTATATGACGACTTAGTACTTTTGCCTATTCTACGTTAGGCCTATAAGAATTATTTAACTTAATCTGCAACAATAAAGACATGTAATAGTTAAATCAAGGGTAGGCACATACTTTCAACAAAATTCCTCCCATATTAGTTTTTACTTTACTTTTTGCAAATTGTAAATCCGGTTTTATTCATTTATAATTTATATGTCAGGATATGTCCAATTATTCGAACTGTTCCATTACTTCGATGCTCTACATATCAATTTTTACAATATTATTTTCAAACATTTTAAAGACGTTACAATAGTGTGATTGCTATAAACCTATTTTAGGTTTTAAGTACGTAATATAAATATATTTTCCCAAAAACCCCTCCCCAAAATATAAAAAATAATTATTGCTAACAAATTTCAAAGCACCCGAACTGTTTATATCTAATAACTTCCCAACCTCACATGAGTTTTTTAATTTATCTTTCATGATATTAATGCCATCTGCCTCCTGTTATGCTAGGAGGACCTCAGCCATTAGCCGGTGCGAACAAGTGGCAGCGGCCAGGAAGGAAAAGCAACGACCGATCCTCAGACCGAGTAATTTGGCCCATGACATCAGGTAACTGGTTGACCCCGGCGGGCCGGCCCTTTGAGTTGTCCCTGGGAGAAAATCCATTACAGGCCGAGTGAGTTGTAATTGGCCGATGTATGCCGATGATACACGGGTCAAGCCAATTAAAACTATGCGTTGGGGCGTATGGGCGGGTAGCGGATGATCTATCTGGGTCACTGGAGTAAGATACTAACGAGGTAAAATGAGTAATAACGAGAGGAATATTTGCTACATCACTTTGTTTTTGTTGGTCATGTCCCCCAAATTACCTGTATATGATATCAGGATCTTGAATAAAACATTTCATAAAACGTTACCCTTGCGGAAATTTAAACTGAATTCACAGATCATAATATGAATCTGGTTTACTGACATACATAAAATACAATTTAATACAGTGGATTGTGGCTAGTTATACAATAATGAGCCTGCAACTCTAGTCATTCTGAAGGGATACACAGAGATTTGCGTGCAATTTTTCATTTCATCACGTTTCGAAGATTAGAATCTATCCTCTTTCGTCAGGTGGGCATAGATTCCCATCCAAGATACTATGTGTTATACCTTTTGTAACATAAAAAACGAATGGGAAATTTTCCAAACATCCAGTGTATTCCTGGTCATCTTCCATTCGTTAGTATACAAACTTTTAAAAAAAAATATTTTATCGATTCTGTTAAAGAATTTTTAAATTTTTAAAGTTATAAAAAATTAAGTTTATTTCCAGGAAAAAAAAATTACAACACAACTTAACAATGTTTTATTTACGCGAAATTTGTGCATTGTAGAGTTTTTTATGATTTGTGTAATATGTGGTATTTTATACTTCTTGAATTTTGCTGTAAAAAAATGATGATATGTGTGTACTTTTGGTGTTTAGAATAAATTTATGATGGAACAATAGATCCAGGTTTTTTAAATATTTAAAACTTACTGATATAGGCTATGTATGTGTGTTAGGTGTAAATAAATTAAATCAAAACAAAGTAAACTGTAAACGAAGTAAGTGTATTTTAGATATGGTAATGTATATATAACTATGACATTTTCTTTTAACTATAATCACTCTCTTTAATTAAAATAAGACATAACCTTCATCCCGTTTTCGAGTTTTAAACCTATAGAAAGATTTAGATCCAGCTGTAACAGGCACCTGTTTAAAAACTTTAACGAATCTTCAAAAGTTTAGGTGTTCCATTCAAAGATGGTAACTTCATTATGGCAGCTCTACTTTAGAATTCCCTCCGTATTCTTTTCTATTCTTCTTGCTGAGGCATGATTATTTATGTCAATATCAATATGAATTAATGACATATTGTGGTAAAATATAATCACGGTTTATGTATAAAAGTAAACAAGTTTTGTATGCCCTGTAATAACCCCTAAGTTTTTAAACCCGAAAACTAGTATTTTTAAGTAAACCCTAGAATACGTTTTGGATCATTCAATGTTCACTTTTATTTTTTCAAACACGTATATTTATAGTTATGGATTTTTCGGGAATAAGAATGAAATAAAATCCCCCCCAAAAAAATGTAACGTTTATTAATTATAAATGAAGGTGCCCTGCACTATCCTTATGTATTTCCTATATTTAAACAAAGGATTAAGAGAAGGAGATGCCTTCTTTAACTCACCTTCGTTTTCAAAGTAGCAGTTCTACAGCTCTCTAGCATCTTCTACAGATTGTGTTTATTTAGAAAGAAAATTACAACCTTGTTTTACTTCATCGTAAGATAATATTCAAGAAGAGAATAATTTACCTGAGGAATCAAGATCGAAAGCAAATTATGCTACGTTAACATAAATTATACAGATTATAAAATACATGGTGGAAAATGGCCGATGTTTTTATTGAGATAAAAAACAATTTGTACAAATTTAGATGGATTACAGATTGGCTGTTGAAGTTAAACTTTTTTAAAAAATTTAAAAGGTATTTTTAAAAAGTGGGAAATTTTTTGAGGTATAGTAGTAAAACATCTTATTAAAGTGACATAGCTTCTTCTCAAATATTAAAACTTTAATAAATACCATATCAATTTTCCCCCAAACATATTTCCTGAACCTATACGGATTTGCTATATTCATTTTACTAAACCAAATATATTCCTTCTTTACCAAGTATTTTTTAGAACCTTTAGTTTGATTTAGAGTTTATTTTTAGAGAGCACTAATTAATCTAGTTCTGGCTATTACAGGAAAAAAAATAAATAAGTGAACTACGGTGATTGCTCCATCTGAACCAAGTTTTTCTCCATAATAAGGTCACACCTGAAACCCAAGAACCAAGAGCGAGTGCGAGAGGGGAGAGGGGGGGGGCGACCAGAACAGGTGCTATTTCCGGATGTAGTAATAGTGCGATTGGTTGTGTGGGATCAATGCGAATTATCTACCCCAGTAATAGCCAGTAAACATAGTGTTACCTTAACTCCTGTTGTACAAACCTGTTGGGCGCACTAATGTGCGAGACCGAGGCAAAGTGTAATGAATCAAAGTTAAATCCGGTCTCTACACTAATTTTGGCGGTGTTAACGTTATGCCAGGACACCAACACACACCGCCCCTGCGCGCGCGCATATCTTCCGCGTGTTGAATTCACCTTCTAAAATGACGCGAAAACACTATGTAAATTGGGTAAATGAATAACTGGAAGCTATTTATACACATAAAAAACTAACTTTATAACACATAAATTTCCAGGAACCCGTTCATCATAGTAAAAAACTTTTAGGTAGCAGTATTTTCTTCTTATATATTTATTTAGAAAATCAGCTATTGTAGATTGTTCTTATTATACACAATAACCGTACAGAAATTTTCTGCATAACTTCACCCGAATAATTACCGCCCCGAGCACCTTAATCACCACCTGCCTTCATGCTATAATAATATTGGCTTTTTTTTAAACACTTCCGTAATCGTTTTTTTTTTACCTCTAATAGTCCAAGAAATAGCAGTTTACAGTTGGGGAAATAGAGATTTTTCTATCAACGAAGATCGTGAGACAAAGCTTGGTACAATAATCTTATAAATAATATTAGCTGAAAACCTTTGCCAGCTTGTACATCATTACGTCCCAATAAACAATATGACAACCTTTCAAAGCGATAAGACAAATAGACCAACTCAGTTAAATAGTGTAAACTATGTCCAAATTGAAAAGTTTTGGAAATGCCATATAACATTTTCTAAATGGTTTGTCACAGTTAAACTTTGTATGACAAATTTTAGGTTTTAACTATCATAGAAGTTAAATACAAATGGAATAGGAAGAAAAAAAACAGACGAGTCCCCTTGAATACTTTATATACTTATCACGTCGCTGTAAATTTATAAGTGCCTGTAAACGTGTAATCACATACGAAAAAGCGAAGTTTAAAGTTCTCATAAATGGTTCTAGAGAAAACTTGCTTACAGTAACTTGTAACCTTAAGTAATATAATCAAGCATCGCAGTTCTTGTACTAAACACCATGGAGAGGAACGGGATCACAGATATGACATTAATTTGTTTAGTATTCAATTGTGGGTTCATTTCCCCCCCCCCCCTATTTGGAGAAAATGTGTATTATTTTTACTATAAAAAACTTAAATATTCCTACGGTAGGAAATTGCTTAGGTTATTTTATAATTAGAGCTATAAATAGCCCTATAGTCTTGTCACTGTTAATTACCAAAAAAATAAAGGTTTAAAAACATTACTTATCCACACATTTCATCAATAGAAATTAATTAAAAAAACTGAATTTTAAAATGTTACAGTTTTTTAATTTGGGAAAATATATGAAATAACACTACATATTACATTCACAAATTTTTTTAAATATTTAGTTTCTTCGCGTTACCAGAAGTAGGTAGAACTGTTAGAGTCTCTCAGAGGCTTTCGGAATGATCAGAAATACCTTTGTCGTGTCAAGATCCTGGTTTTGACATTCGAATTAGTACCACCTTCCTGTCGCGACAGACTGATGTGGATGAGATATTTTTAGCAAATTTATATTTGAAAATAAAATTTCAGTTTTATGACAACCTTTATAATATTTTATAGTTGCAGTAAAAGGGAGACAAAATGGTGCACTCACAATCTCTGTATACTTTGATGTCCTCTATTTAAAACTATATTTAAATTTTTATTACATACTTTTTGTAACGTAACTGATAAAAAAACTTATTCGGATTGCGTTGCATTGGTATTCCATAATGACAAATCATCAGTCATTATCAATACTAACAGTTCTCCTCTCTCATCGCTGTTGAATTGTAAGATCCCTAACCATCGATACATGGATCAAGAGCGTTCGTAAGTACATCATATTTCTTACCAACGTTGAAAAATCTAGTCACCACAGAAATCTTCTCAATTCTTTAAAATCCATGCGTATCACGCACATAAATTATGATTTTTTTAATACAAGGGCTGTTAATATTTGTAAATTAAGGAGGTTTTTGTAAAATGAATCTCTAGTCGAGAGGTGACCTAGATACACAACTACTACAGCTTTGTCCGATTCTGTTGAAACCCTTGGCTGGCTAGCCTCGACGATAAATGTCGGTATTATATTCTATACCAGGCTCGAATGGGACGGACCTTAAAACACCCTCCTCATAGTTGGTTCTACTCCAACGATTATCTACTCAGTTTCCAATGCATACACTTAAGTAATGTTTCTTTCAACCATTGATATTGATAGCTAAATAATTTACGACTAACAATAATACATGGTTTTGCTTGTCATCGTTGTATGGAAAATTTTAAATTTTAACACTGCAAATAATAAGAATAGTTTATAACTGAAATGTGTATTGAATCCAATTATTTTAACAAAATAAAATTGCATTTGGGTAAATGTTCTATTAAGTACTCTACGTTAAAATATTTTTCACATTAAAACATGAATGTTCTGGATTCCCTGTTTTTTCCACTATAACTACGTATTCTCCCTCGTACCCTAAATATGGCCTCGGGTTTAGAACAATAATCCCATCCTAAAACGTTACCTGTGAATAGATGAATGCCATCACTGCCACGTTTACCTCGCACCTCCCCGTAAACTTCCGCCTGAAAAAGTGTTACCAGATAAGTAGTCTTTGAACCAAACTGCTCTCAAGTACAAGTACAATAAAACATATTAAATTTGTGAATTTATACTAATAATTTGGACCTGCATAGGAAATAACAATTACTGGGCTGCTCAGTTTTGAGAAATATTTTATAACAGGAAAGGGGGGTTTTGTTATTTTATCTTATATAATAACGACTCACCTTATTAAGTAATTATTCCTCGACCTTTACTAAAGCATGCTCGATCGCGTAGACCACACGAAACAGCTTTGACAAATTTGTAAAACCCATGGCATTAGAGAGCCGTGCCCCTATCGTGGCTAAGTTCATTTTTAAGTCATGCGATCACAAGTTGTTTCAGATTGCAAACAAACAAAAATAATCTCCAACTTTAATTTGGTTGATTTCAGTGATTGCTTTTGGCTAATGCTCTTTTTTTTTTTAGATTTAAGTTATTTCATTTTAAATAGCTCTCGCTGAGCACCCCATTTTCTGTTCTGTTTTCTTCCCACCTCAGCAAACAGAGAATTGCCTCTTGTAGCAAGTTGTGTCAGCAGCCTTCAGAATATACATTTCAGTGCTCAGTAATCGCATTCTCTTCTCCGACACTCTCTAAAGAAGGTTTTGACATTTTGTAGGTCATTATTTGTTCTGCTAAAGAGGCTCCTTACATTTCAGTTAAATTCATCTTGGCAGTATTTGACATTCACGTTTTCTAGCTACAAATTAATAACATGTACTAATTCACTGTTTTTTTTCTACAAGTTTTAATTAATTTTAATTTGTGAATCCTCTTGCTCCTGACTCTAAATTTTTTGTATTAGCTCTTAAAATCCAGTTTATTTTCCTCTTTAGGAAACCCATTAGGAGCATTTACTACATTTACTTACTTTTCCTCTTGAAAATTTTTATCTTTTCTCTCGTTTTATTTCTATATATTAATTTATGATTATTTAAATTTCTCCTTCTCCAATAAGGATTCTAGTTTTTTGAGTATCTTTGATGCGTAGCATAACTCTAACTCGTTTTTTAGTACACCTTTAGTTTTGATCGGTCTTCACTTCTTTGGTCACTTAAAAAATTGACAGTTAATTTGGAATATTCCCGATTTGTTACTTTTTAACCATGACTTCAACTTTCCTCTTCACTTCATAGAGTTCCCTGATTGAGTGACATCGAATTTTTCTTCCATTAAATCCAAAATCTCTTGGCTATGTTGCTTCACAGATTACCGCATGTTGAGAGACCCTTGAAAAAATCTTCCAAAATTTGGGCTCCTTGTTTAAATTTCTTTTTGCAATCACAATTTGTAATGCACTAATTGGAAAGCGAACCGATGATGACATGTCAGATCATGTGATGACATGAGCCGGATTAAAATGTTTTAAACATAGCACATATCAAACCCAATTGAAATTCTCAGTCCTATCCTTTTCTTAGTCTATGTCAATTGACATAGAATCATCCAATTCTGCATGGAAAATTCGTCGCAGTATACTGATGACATAACTGTCTGTTTCAGTGGAAAATTCAAAGACGGCTGTGGAACAACAGTCAATTGTTGACCTCAACACTGTATCCAGTACTTTCAACGCCTCAATATGAAAAAAATTTTCTTATAAATCAAACTTTTTTACATTTTCATTGCCCTCTGTAGAATCAGAAAACGGCCCGGGCACATGTCTAGCAGATTCCATACTAAAAAGGGAAGTCTATGCCGGCGGATTTCCTTGGTATACACCTAGATCAGGTTGTCACATGGAAAACATACACCTCGTATTCGGTTTGCGCAAAATTGTCCTCAGAATTTATGTTTATGTTTTTGAGGTCCCTCGCCAAATACATGCCTTTAAATCAAGGTCTGATGAAGGCCCCGTAATATGGTCTGATTTATCCACACTTTTCTACAGGATGGAGTGTTGTGGGGACGTGCGCAAACAATCAATTTTTAAAAGCGCGTTCCAAATTTTAAAGAAAGCGATTCGATAATCACAAAAATACATTTCAGAAAATCCTGCAAACAAATTTCAACTGTTGAACCTTTGCCGATTCTCTACATTGTCCCAAATAATTTTGTTCAGTACGTCATGATGAGGCCTGATGAAGGGGCCAGACATACATGAGTAATGCAACTAAAGAGATTAAGCTACCGTACTGAAAAAACACAGAATGGATGATTAAGACCCATTTCCTCTCACAGGCTGGTGGTCAAACGTCAAAAGCTATTTTATAATGTCGGCTGAATTTATGGCACAACACTGGGAACGATTCATTTACAAGTCTGACCCCCGACGTTAGAAGTGATAGAATTGGTGTATGAATTAAACTGAAAGAATGCAAAAACTGTATGTAAGAATGAGATATTGTCACGATAAATAACAAAAATTATTTTAAATTAAATTTCTAGACTTTGTAATACAAGTTAAAATGTTTTCGCAGATGACCAATATTGACTTTGAATTTATAATTTTACTAGATACATCGTCAAAAGTTTTTGGTTTTTTCTAGAATATAGTGATGTAACCTTTAAATATGCGAACTATGCATGAGTAATTATTAAATTACATTAAAACCTCAGCGTTAAATGATGGCAAGTATTATTACCATTATATTTAAAATTATTTATGAACTTTTATTTCAGTAAATAAAAGTTTTTGATAAGAGGGTTGATAAAACTAAAATTATATTTAAATGTTGTATTTAAAATCCACTTGACGTATTAAATGCCATACAAAATCCATTTTTGGGGCATCGGCCTCTATTAAATACCGTGCCCGTTGTTGGTGTTCCTATTGGGTTTTTGCCTCGTTCAGTTCAGCGGCATAGCATCAGCTAATCGATAAACAAAGTGAATATAACAACATCTCGGCCTGAAGAATACTCTTATAAAAACAACGTCAGCCAACAAGCTAGAGCCAAATACAAAATAAATACAACACGCTAAACATAATAACATTACTTTAAACGAAACCAGAACAATGGTAAATAAACGCATGTACTAAACAAATATTCCCTGATAGGAATACTTCTAAAATCTGGCTGTTAGCTACTATAACATTACAGCAATAAAAACAAAGTACAACAGTATATTTAATTATAACGCGATGATCAAATTTTAAAGGAAGAGTATTAAGATAATAAATACTCCTTACAAAGGTTAAATATACTTTTTATTTCTTTTACAATAAATAATATAGATTTGATAGATACTTAAATAAATGTTTTAATCACCTAAATAAATTTAATTTATGTGCCGAGAACTTGCTCCAGTATGGAGCTTGGCATCATACACCATTCAAAAAAATAGCAACATCTCTGTTTTTTTTTATCATTTATTATGTGTATAATCAATATATCGTGTGTATATCCTAATAAGATTTGGTAAGTAAAGTAATTCTTTAAACGTATTGCTTGAGGTTTGAGTTACATTTCTCAATAAAAAATTTTAAAGACCCGCTATATTTCCAAATGGTATTGTAAATAACATTTTCATAATAAAATTTTTTTTAAAGATATTATTAATGTTAAACATCCCTGGAACTTGTTTCTTATTGTATGAATAAGAGGTTTAAAAGAAAAATAAATTTTAATAAGAAACACACACAACATAAATATAAATAGAGTTTTTAAAATCTTAAAAATCAAACTGCAGGTATAAAAGAGTTTTACTAAGTTAAGTTTTAAGTACTAAGCAAAGTTATCGTGGTGCCTCGCGCGGTGACAGAAAGCGATCAATGACACCTTATCTGCTGGCAATACTTACAGTTCCTGCAAGGAAAAAGGGCCTAACAACGGTCGAGGTAGATAGCAACGTTATCGTGGTGCCGTCGCGCGGTGACAGATAGCAATCAATGACACCTTATATGCTTGCAATACTTACAGATTCTAGCAAGGAATAATGGCGTAATAACGGTCGAGGTGATAGCAAAGTAGCTTGTGCCATCGCGCGGTGACAGAAGCAATCAATGACAACCTTACTGCTGGCAATACATACAGTTTTCTGCAAGGAATAATGCGTAAACAACGGTCGAGGTTGATAGCAAAGTACTCCGTGGTGCCTCGCGCGTGACAGAAGCAATCAAAGGACACCTTATACAGCTGGCAATACTTAAAAGTCCTGCAAGGAAATAAGGGCGTAACGACGGTCGAGGTTTGATAGCAAAGTTATCGTGGTGCCTCGCGCGGTGAAGCAGAAGCAATCAATGACACCTTATCTGCTTGCAATACTTACAGTTCTGCAAGTAAAAAGGGGCGTAACAACGGTCGAGGTTTTGATAGCTAAAGTTATCGTGGTGCCTCGCGCGGATGACAGAAGCAATCAATGAACACCCTTATCTGCCTGGCAATACTTACAGTGCTGCAAGGAATAAGGGCGTAACAACGGTCGAGGTTGATAGCAAAGTTATCGTGGTGCCTCACGCGTGACAGAAACCAATCAATGACACCTTATCTGCTGGCAATACTTACAGGTTCTGCAAAGGGAATAAAGGGCGTAACAACCGGTCGAGGTTGATAGCAAAGTTATCGTGGTGCCTCGCGCGGTGGCAGAAGCAATCAATTACACCTTATCTGCTGGCAATCACTTACAGTTTCTAGCAAGGAATCAAGGGCGTAACAACAGTATGAGGTTGATAGCAAACGTTATCGTGGTGCCATCGTGTGCGGTGACAGAAGCAATCAATGACACCTTTATATGCAGGCAATACCTTACAGTTCTTGCAAGGAATAAGGGCGTAACCAACAGTAGATGATTGATAGCAAAATAGTTATCGTGTGCCTCTCGCGCCGGTGACAGAAGCAATCAATGACACCTTATCTGCTGGCAAAAACTTACGGTTCTGCAAGGAAAAGGGCGATAACAACCAGTAGAGGTTGATAGCAAAGTTATCGTGGAGCCGATCCCCCGCGCGGTGACCTCGAGAAGCAATCAAATGACACCTTACTCTGCTGCAATACTTACAGTTCTGCAAGGATAAGGGCGGTAACACAACCGGTCGAGGTTTGATAGCAAAAGTTATCGTGGTGCCTCACGCGGTGACAGAAGCAATCAATGACACCTTATCTCTGGCAATACTTACAGTTCTGCAAGGAATAAGGGCGTAACAACAACGTCGAGTTGACTAGCAAAGTTATCGTGGTTGCCTCGGCGCGGTGACAGATGCAATCAATGACACCTTATCATGCTGGCAATAACTTACTGTTCTGAATAGGAATAAGGGGCCTAACCAACGGTCGAGGGTTGATAGCAAAGATTATCGTGGTGCCTCACGCGTGGACAGAAGCAATTAATGACACTTAATCTGCTTGACTATACTTACAGTTTCAGCAAGGATATACAAGGCGTAACAACGGTCGAGGGTTGATAGCAAAGTTATCGTGTGCCTCGCGCGGGGACAGAAGCAATCAATGACACCCTTACTTGCTGGCAATACTTACAGTTTCCGTCAAGGGAATACGGGCGTAACAAAAACGTCGAGGTTGATAGCAAAGTTTATCGTGGTGCCACGCGCGGTGACAGAAGCCAATCAATGACACCTTATCATGCTTGCAATACTTACAGTTCAGCAAGGAAATAAGGTGGCGTAAACGACGGTCGAGGTTAGATCAGCAAAGTTGATTCGTGGAGCCTCGCGCGGTGACAGAAGCAAATCAATGACCACCTTATCTGCATGCAATACTTACAGTTCAGCAAGTGAATAAGGGCGTACAAGCAAACGTCGAGGTTGATATCAGAAGTTATCGAGGTGCCTCGCGCGGTGACAGAAGCAATCAATGACAACTTAACTGCTGGCAATACTTACAGTTTATCCGCAAGGAATAAGGGCGTAACAACGGTCGAGGGTTGATAGCAAAGCTTATCGTGGTGCCTCGCGCGGTGACAGAAGCAATCAATGACACCTTATCTGCTTGCAATACTTACCGTTCAGCATGGAATAAGGGGCGTAACGTCGGTCCGAAGGTGATAGCATAAGTTATCGTGGTGCCTCGACGCGGTTGACAAAAGCAATTCAATGACACCTTATCTTGCTTGCAATACTTACAGTTATGCCAATGGAATAATGAGCGGAAACAACGGTCCGAGGTTGATAGCAAAGTTATCGTGGTGCCTCGCGCGGTGACAGAAGCAATTCAATGACATCCTTTCCTGCTTGCAATACTTACAGTTTCCTGCAAGGAATAAGGGCGTAACGACGACGGTCGAGGTTGATAAGCAAAGTTATCGTGGTACCCCTCGCTGCGTGACAGAAGCAATCAATGACACCTAATCAGCTTGCTATACTTACAGTTCATGCAAGGAATAAGGGCGTAACCCACGGTCGAGGTTTTATTAGGGGACAGGGGAAACAGGAGGTAAAAATAATCGTAAAATATAATTCGTAAATCAATACTATTATAAAAAAGGTATTTAAGTTGGTGGTTTCTCAAGCATAAGTTGGTTTTAAAGCAGTGTAAAGCACCTTAATGTCCAAAATCAAATTGTTGTGGCCTGCTTAACTGAAGAAAATCATATTTAAACCCAAAAATTATGTCTTACGATTTTTAACATAAAGTTTTCAATTTGATCACAAAGGAAGAGTGTAAATAAAAAGACTTGTTTAGTTGTCATCTTAACAGTTATAAGGGATACCTCAAAAGATTGGTGTCCTTCCCTATCACAAAATGGGTTAATATTTAAAGATGGCAATTAAGTTAATAATAGTCAAAAATGAAACTGTTCGTGTGTAACAGCATCACTCACAAACGGCTGGAACGGATTCGCCTAATTTTTTTTATTTAGTTTGTTCGTCCCCTATGAAATCTGTATAAGGTTATAGGATACATTTTATTCCCGTTCCCGATTCAGGCTTCCGCCCCACTGGTAACAGAAACATACCCGTAAGAAATGCATTGCCAGCAAACATATGTTAATTAAGTGAAAGAGTCTTTTCAAATTTTTAAATCAGCTGTTCTTTGTAAACATAATATAATGCCGACAAAAAATATATGTATATATAAATTTCCTTTACACTTATAGTTTAACAAGCATAGAGTAAGCTTAAGAGAACCGACAAAATTTTGTTTAAAACTGTTTCTGCAATCATAATATATAAAAATGAATGTTTGTGGTTTTGTCCTTTAAATAGACTCAGAAACTATTGGGACCGATCACTATAAATTTGTATTTTTCTATGTAGAAAGGTTTAAACGCAATTCCCATTGATGTAACTAAACCACCAGGCTGTACTGCAAGATTATAAAAGTTATCAAAGCGCCTGCACATGTATAAAACTGCAATTAACAACACAGTAGTTACGTATATTTAAAATATCCCAAAAACACTATTTGAAGCAAAGAAATATACGGGCAAAGCTTAAGAGACGCGTGCGAGCCGCGGGAAACAGCTTAGTTAGTTTAATAATAGTGAAATTTCAGTAAGTGTCTTATTTTTATTGTTAAACTATGGAGAGAAAAATAGTTTTAATTTCCAATGAAACGTTAAAATGTATTTATAATTTGATTATTATAACAAAATTTATATTAAAGTCAAGTTTATTATTTTTTTTCGTGTTTAGGTTTAAATTAATTAAACATTGCAGATAGAATATATTGTCCTGATAATTTCATTCAAGACTAGTCCTCTATATTGAAGGTAATTAATTGTTCTGTGATTTGTAAACCTTACTACAGCACTAGTAATATTGGCCAATTCCATTTTAAAATGCACCATTTCTAAACATTTTTACATTCATAAGTATTTCATTAAGATTAATACTATGTTCTTGATTACAAGAAATTCGAGGGAAAATTCTTCAGATTCACCACAGGTGATATTAAAATTTTTATTGCATAAAAATTTTACTGTTGTTAAAATACTAAAGAATTTGTGAACAGTTTTTTACAAAAATTAAAAACAAAGGAAGTCATCCAATTTACTAAATGGAACAAAATGCATGAGTCTGAGTTAAGCTTCTACAACAGTCTTTTGTGATGAAATACAATAGAGCATTACTATTTTATATTGAATTACATAATTAGAAGTGGATTTATTGCATCGAGTGTCCAGGAATTGGTAAAAGCTTGTGTTTTACAAGGCCCAACATTTCATATGGGAGCGGGGAAACTGTTGAATAGCCTCACCGTAATAACTCTCTTTTTTATATAAAGTGTTTTTTAATGTTCCAATTTTTCAAAGGGTGAAGCATTATTGTAGATTCAGAAGGATTAGTTTTCCACGGGTTTACGTTCACTGAAATATACTTTGACAGCTCAATAGGCCATTGTCAGACACATCAAAGAGCTGCTAGTCTGGCATCGTGTATTAGGTATAATTTTTTTTTGAATTAAATAAATCCTCGTTTTGATTGCGAAGGAAGCAAAAAAAACGCTTTCACTATAAAAAATGTATTAATTAAATTATTTAAATATAAATAGATATTATATGTTGCAGAATATCACATAATGGAAATTAATGTCGGATAAAGTAAATTAATTAAAACGATTGTTTGTTGAAAATTTTAAATTCTTAATATAATTAGTATACACAACCATTTTTCACACTACATGAATCTTAGAAATTTCAACAAATATAAACATTAAAAATAAAATTATGAAAGCATTGCGTAATACACTAGACGCAACTTAATTATGTGTACCGAGTTTAAAATCGGTTTATTCTTTTTTCTTTTTAAAACTCAATAACTGTTTTTAAGATAAAATAGTACAAACTGATAGAGTAGATAGTTAGTTATAGGTTATATGTTATATTAAATTTTGTATAAGTATATTTTTACAAATTGTATGACTTTTGTAATGTAAGAACTTACTATGGTTTCTCACAGAATTTTATCCAATTCTACTGTTATTGGATATAATTAAAAGAATTAATTGAACACGTAGAAAACGTAAACAAATAAACTTTGGAAATTTTGTTTGTGATCAAAAATATATAGAAAAAGAGAATAAAATCTAAGTCCCATTAAAACATGTTAAAGTTAAAAAAACTGTCTTATCAGTGAATGCAACCAAAGTAAACAATGTCATTAAAGTCTCTAAAACCATGACAAAAGTTTGACATACAATCAAATAGAACAACAACATATAAGTTTATATACCACCTAGTTATGTTTGATACTAAAATGTAATGTAATAGTATAAATAATCAGCATGAGATATAAAAATTAAACTACTTTACAAGCCTACTTCTACATACATTTGCTGATTTGGGCTATCCAGTTCAACATTAAATTTTCATTATACTTTGTGTGGCCGGTGACTGAAAATTACAACCGAACAAGTAAATGACATTTGCAGTTTACTCACCAAGACATCTTGTTCCCCAATAAACATAAAACCCTATGGTAGTCAATTCCCCGGTGTGAAAACTTGGTGGGTCCCATGAGTTTTAGTGCAGTGTTTTTCCAAAATCGTAAATCAATATAAAAACTGTTTAGTACGATACTTACAAAGAAATATTCTCCCACACATAAGGAAGTACTCATAAGAAATAAAATCCAATCAGTGTAGAACCCCGCGATCTCTAGGATTCTTGACAGTCTTAATTACATATTACATGAGCGTAAACTTAGGTCAGTTATAAAGCTTGAATATAATGGTTCCTTATTTAAACAACTGAGTAAGTAGATGTAACTCAAAAGGGCTTCCCGTAAAGCTTTAGAGAAATTAGTGGAGAAAACTAAGTACTTATAGACAGGAGGAAAACCCTAAAAATTTAAAAGGGCAACTTTTGCAATACAAAGTATTTTTGGAAATCTTTCAGCTAGTATGAAAAATTAAACTATAAGCTAAATAACTAATTTTTCATATCGGCGGCAATTTATCCAAAATATTTTGTATTTCACATAATTACCACCATATGTTATTTAAAAATTTGTTATAACAAATATAATGTAAAAATATAATTTTGTGGAATCGCCTGATGATTGGAAAACCTTTGGTTTCGAAAAGGCCTCGCCAAAAACAAAAACAAATTTTTGGAAAAGTATTTTTTTTTATTAACATTTTAGTAATATTTAAACATTTTTTCAAATTTCTCCAAGAGCCTTCAATGTACAGTATTGTATTTAATTGAAACTTTCTATTGTCATTGAGTTTGTTTAAGTACACCCCAAGAGTTTACTAAATTAATAAGGCTGATCTTCGTAGGAAATGCAAATTTTATGAAGTGTTTTATTAATCCTCTTCCGAAAGAATTCTCGAAAGGAAATCTGCCGCTACCAAAGAGAACTATTTGAATTATGGAACAAGTAGCTGTGAACAGCATATTAGTTACAAACCTAATTACTTTGTGTAGCGGATTACAAAGCAATTATACTATACATCGTTAGCGAGAGTCTAAGAACTACTGCGGTAATACTGGTTATTAAACACTAGCCTCACTAATATGAATGCTCAGCCACAGCAACAATGTAGCTGTGAAGCAGTTGATTAGTACAATCCTAATCACTTTAGTGTACGGATACAATCAATTAAAACAAACAGACGTTTACGAGTGGGTTCCTATGAACTACTGCGAGTAATACTGGTTATGTAAACATTGCATCACTAAAAGGAATCTCTGCACAGCAACAAATGTACTGTGAACAGTTGAATAGTAACAATCCTAATCACATTGGTGTAGCGGATACAATCAAATTATTACAATACATTGTTTATCGAGTGTCTATTAACTACTGCGGTAATACTGGTTATTGTAAACACTGCATCACTAATATGAAAGCTCTGCCACAGCAACAATGTAAGCTGTGGAACAGTTGATTAGTACAATCCTAATCACTTATGTAGCTGATACAAGCAAATTAAACAATACATCGTTTACGAGTGTCTTTGAACTACTGCGGTTAATACTAGTTTATGTAAAACACTGCATCACTAATAATGAATGCTTCTGCCACAGCAACAATTGTAGCTGTAGAACAGCTGATTAGTACAACCCTAATCAACTTTGTATGGGCGGATACTAACAATTTAATACAATAAATAGTTTAGCGAGTTGTTTATGAACAACTGGCAAAAAAAAACCTGGGGGTCAAAGATGTAAAACCTAGTACTTTTCATAATATTTCAGGAATCTTTGACGGTTAAGTGTTTTTTAAAATTTTACCTTGAGAGCCAGTATGTGTAACAAAAGTAACTATCTTTGGCAATTTCACGTTAGCTGCGAGATGAATAAATTTTGAAGTTACATCGTTTAAATTGATATATTACTCGTTGTATTGCATAGATCATAGCTATAACATATTACTGTTATAATGAAGGCCGATTTTATTGTTGTAAATTGTAATGATAAAATACATGCTAACGAGCTCCATTGTTTAGAGCTAATTTGTACCCTAAATTTTACACAATGCAAAACTATATAATCATAATGTAACAAAAAATAACACATGTAATTAACATATAATTCCCGAAACATCACCTAAACTTATATGTTGTGATTTACCTGTCAAGCTGTCCATCTTAATATAGCTAAACGTTACGATGAAATACCAGAATGTTTAATTAACGTATATTCCGAAAGATCACCTAAAACATATAGTTGTGATTTACCTGTCTAAGCGGTCCAGTCTTAATATAGCTTAACGTACTTATGAAAAAAAATACACATTGTTTTATTAACGGTATATTCCGAATGATCACCTAAACATATAGTTGTGATTTTTACACTTCAAGCTGTCCATCTTAATAAAGCTTTACTTACGATGAATAACATTGTTTTATTAACGTATTTCCGAATGATCCCTAAACAATATTGTGGTTTACCCGTCAACTGTCCCTCTTAATAAGTTTTTTCTTACGTGAAATACCATTGTTTTTATAAGTATATTCCCCAAAGATCACCTAAACATATATTGTGAATTTTTCCTGGCAAGCTGTCTATCTTAATATAAACTTTTCGTTTGATAAATACACATTGTTTTTATTAACGTATATTCCGAATGATCACCTAAACATATAGTTGGATTTTTCCTGGCAAGCTGTTCATCTTAAAATAGCTTTACGTTACGTGAAATACACATTGTTTTTTTTAAGTATATTCCGAATGATCACCTAAAAAATAGTTGTGATTTACCTGGGAAACTGTCTTTCTTAAAATGCTTTACGTTACGATGAAAAACACATGTTTTTATTAACGTATATTCCCAATGACCCAAACATAAGTTGTGATTTACCTGGCAACTGTCCATCTTAATTAGCTTTACTTACGATGAAATACCTTTTTTATTAACGTAATCCAATGATCCCTAAAACATATAGTTGGATTTACCTTCAAGCTGTCCTCTTAAAATTTGCTTTACGTACGATGAAATACAGATTGTTTTATTAACGTATATTCCGAAGATCCCCTAAAAATAAGTTTGATTTACCTGTCAAGTGTCCATCTTTAAAATACTTCGTTTCGATGAAAAAACACATTGTTTTAACGTATAATCCGAATATCACCTAAACATTAGTTGTGATTTACCTGCAAGCTGTCTATCTTAATATGCTTTTACGTTACGTAAATACACATTTTTTTTATTTCGTATATTCCGAAGATCACCTAAATTAGGTTGTGATTTACCTGTCAACGTCCTCTTAATATAGCTTTAAATTACGATGAAATACACATTTTTTTATTAACGTATATTCCGAATGATCACCTAAAAATATAGTTGTGATTTACCTGTCAAGTGTCCATCTTAAAATAGCTTTACTTTCATGAAAACACTTTTTTATTTAAAGTATATTCCGAATGATCACCTAAACATTAGTTTTTGATTTACCTGGAAAAACTTCTATCTTAATTTTAGCTTTACGTTTCGTAAAATACCATTTTTTTATTAACGAAAATTTTCCCAATGATCACCTAAACATATAGTTTTTGATTTACCTGGGGAAGCTGTCTATCTTAATATAGCTTTACGTTACGAGAAATACACATTGTTTTTTAACGTATTTCCGAATGATCACCTAAACAATAAATTTTTTGATTTACCGGGGAAGCGTCTATCTTAAAAGCTTTTTTTACGATGAAACACTTGTTTTATTAACGTATTTTCCGAAGTCACCTAAACTATAGTTTTGATTTACCTGTCAAATGTCCATCTTAATATAGTTTAGTTCAATGAAAACACATTGTTTTATTAACGTATATTCCGAATGATCACCTAAAAATTAGTTTTTTGATTTACCTGTCAACTTCCATTTTAATTGCTTACTTTCGAAAAATACACATTGTTTATTAACGTATATTCCGAATGAACACCCAAACTATAGTTTTGATTTACCTGGCAACTGTCTACTTAATATAGCTTACGTTAGATGAAAAACAATTGTTTTATTAACGTATATTTTCCCAATGATACCCAAACAATAGTTGTGATTTTCCCGTCAAGCGTCCATCTTTAATATAGCTTTACGTTTCGATAAAAACACATTTTTTTTTAACGTATATTTCCCAATGACACCTAAACATATAGTTTGATTTACCTGTCAAGCGTCCACTTTAAAAAGCTTTTCGTTACATGAAATCCCCATTGTTTTATTAACGTAATTCCCAATGATCACCCAAACAATATTGTGATTTCCTGGGAAAGGGCTTTTTAATATGCTTTTTTTTCGTTTCGATGAAAACACATTTTTTTATTAACGTATATTCCGAATGATCACCTAAACTAAGTTGTGATTTACCTGGCAAACTGTCTATCTTAAATAGCTTTACTTACGATAAATACACATTGTTTTAAATTAACGATATTCCCAATGATCACCTAAACATATATTTTTGATTTACCTGGCAAAACTGTCCCTCTTAATATAGCTTTACTTTCGATGAAATTTCCAATTTTTTTTATTAACGTATAATCCCCAATGACACCTAACATATAGTTGTGATTTACCGGCAAGCTGTCTATCTAATAAGCTTTCGTTAACGATGAAAAAAATTTTTTTTATTAACGTTTTTCCGAATATCACCCAAATAAAGTTGTGATTTCCCTTCAAATGTCCATCTTTAAATGCTTTTTCGTTTCGATGAAATAAAACATTTTTTATTAAAGTATATTCCCAATGTCCCTAAAAATAGTTGTGATTTCCCGTAACTGTCCATTTAAAATAGCTTTACGTTACGAAAAAAAACATTTTTTTTTTAAAATTATTCCGAATGATACCAAAATAAAGTTGTGATTTACCTGGCAAGCTGTCATCTTTAAAATAGCTTTACGTTTCGTAAAATAACCCCTTTTTTTTTAACGTATATTCCGAATGACACCTAAACTTTATTTTGATTTTACCGGCAAACTTCTATCTTAATTTTTGCTTTTCGTTACGATGAAATACCATTGTTTTATTAACTAATTCCAATGATCACCTAAAAATAGTTTGATTTACTGGCAAATTCTACTTAAATACTTTACTTTTTCGATGAAAACCTTGTTTTATTAAGTTATTTTTGAAAGATCACCTAAACATATAGTTGGATTTACCCCCTTTAAGCTGTCCATCTTAAAAATAGCTTTAAAAATTACGATAAATACACAATTTTTTTTTTAAGTATATTTGAAAAAACCTAAACTATAGTTGGATTTCCTGTCAAGCTAACCATTTATATACTTTTAGTTACGATGAAATCACATTTTTTTATTAACGTATTTCCGAAAGACACCTAAACTTTTTTGTTTTACCTGGCAAGCTTCCATTTAAATAGCTTTACGTTCATGAAATACACATTGTTTTTTTTAAAGTTATCCGAATGATCCCTAAAAAATTTTGTGATTTACCTGTCAAAGTGTCCATTTAATATAGCTTTACGTTCGAAAATACACTTTTTATTAACGTTTAAAATTCCCAATGATCACCAAAAAAAATTTTTTGTGATTTACCTGGCAAGCTGTCCATCTTAATTACTTTACGTTACATGAAATACACATTGTTTTATTAACGATATTCCCAAAGATCCCTGAACATAATTTTTTGATTTTTCCTGTCAAGCTGTCCACTTAATAACTTTACGTTACGATAAATACACATTGTTTTATTTAAATATATTCCGAATGATCCCTAACATATATTGTGATTTTCCTGGCAAACTGTCCTCTTAATTACTTTACGTTTCGATGAAAAACCATTGGTTTTTTTAACGTTATTCCGAATGATCACCTAAACAATGTTGGGGTTTTCCTGGCAACGTCTTTTAAAACAAACTTTACTTACGATGAAATAAACCCCCTTGTTTTACTAACTAATTCCGAATTACTTAAAAATATAGTTGTGATTTAAATGGGAAGCTGTCCATCTTAATTAGCTTTCGTTACGAAATTTCACATTTTTTTATTAACGTATTTCCGAATGAACACCTAAACATATAGTTTGATTTCCTGTCAATGTCCATCTTAATTTTAAGCTTTCGTTTCGATGAAATACAATTTTTTTATTAACGTATATTCCAAGATCACCTAAACTTTTTTGTGTTTAACCCGGCAAGCTTTATTTAAAAAAACTTTCGTTTTGATAAAATACACTTGTTTTTATTAAAGTATATTCCGAATGATCACCTAAACATATAGTTTTGATTTACCTGCAACTGTTATCTTTAAAAAGCTTTTCGTTTCGATGAAAAACACATTGTTTTATTAAGATATTCCGAATGATCACCCAAACAAAAGTTGTGTTTACCGGGAAGCTGTCTACTTAAAAAACTTTTTTTACATGAAACACATTGTTTATTAAAGTTATTCCAAGACCCTAAACATATGTTGTATTTACCTGTCAAGTTTCCCCCTTAATATACTTTAGTTTCGATGAAATACACATTGTTTTATTAACGTATATTCCGAATGACACCTAAACATATAGTTGTGATTTCCTTCAAAACTAACCATCTTTAAAAAGCTTTACGTTCATAAATAACCCTTGTTTTATTAACGTATATTTTCCGAAGATCACCTAAACTATAGTTGTAAATTTTCCCGGCAACTGTCCCTCTTAATATCTTTACGTTAAAGATGAAATACACTTGTTTTATTAACGTTATTCCGAATGATCACCAAACATATAGTTTTTTATTTTCCTTCAAGCTGTCCTCTTAATATAGCTTTACGTTTTCGATGAAATACACATTGTTTTTTTTTAACGTATATTCCGAATGATCACCTAAACAATTTTTTTTGATTTACCTGGAAATGTCCATCTTAATAAGCTTTATTACGATAAATACACTTGTTTTATTAAGTATTTTCCGAATGATCACCTGAACTATAGTTTGATTTACCTGTCAAACGTCCCATCTTAATAAGCTTTACTTTTCGAGAAACCATTGTTTTATTTAAAGTATATTCCGAATGATCACCAAACATATAGTTGTGATTTACCTGTCAAGTACTCTTTTATAGCTTTACGTTACGATGAAAAACACATTGTTTTATTAAGTATATTTCCCAATATCACCTAAACTATGTTGTATTTACCTGTCAACTAACCATCTTCAATGCTTTTCGTTTGAAGAATACCATTGTTTTTTAACGTATATTTCCCAATATCACCCAAAAAATATAGTTTGATTTTCCTGGCAAGCTGTTTTAATATAGCTTTACGTTACAAAGAAATAACATTGTTTTTTTAAGTAATTCCCAATGTCACCTAAACATATATTGTGATTTACCCGTCAAGCTTTTCCATCTTAATATACTTTACGTTACATAAATACAAATGTTTTATTAACGTATATTCCCAATGATCCCTAAAAATATAGTTGTGATTTACCCCGGCAAGCTGCCACTTAATATAGCTTTACGTTACGATGAAATACCATTGTTTTTTTTAACGTATATTCCCCAATGATCACCTGAACATATAGGTTTTATTTACCCTTTAAATGTCCATCTTAATAAGCTTTTTCGTTACGATGAAAAACACATTTTTTTTTATTAAAAGAATTTCCCAAGATCACCAAAAAAATATGTTTGATTACCCGGCAAGCGTCCCTCTTTAAAATAGCTTTACGGAAAAGAAAAACAAAATTGTTTTATTAAAAGTATATTCCGAAGACCCTAAAATATATTGTGATTTTCCCCGGCAACTGTCCATTTTAATAACTTTACTTCATGAAATACACTTTTTTTTTTTGATATTCCGAATGATCACCTAAAAAATATGTGTGATTTACCCTTCAAGTGTCTATCTTAATAGCTTTACGTTACGATGAAATACAGATTGTTTTATTAACGTAATTCCCCAATGACACCCAAAACATTAGTTTTGGGTTAACCCGTCAAGCTACTCTACTTATTTTTACGTTACGATGAAATCAATTTTTTTTATTAACGTTATTTTTCCCAATGACCCTGAACATTAAAATTTTTTGATTTACCTTCAAGCTTCCATCTTTAAATAGCTTTACTTACGATGAAATACACATTGTTTTATTAACGTTATTCCGAATGATACCTAAACAATGTTGTGATTTACCTTCAAGCTGTCCACTTAATATATTTTACGTTACGATAAAAATCCTTGTTTTTTTAACGTATATTCCGAATGATCACCTAAACATATATTTTTGTGATTTACCTGTCAAGCTAACCATCTTAAATTATAGCTTTACGTTACGATGAAATACACATTTTTTTTATTAACGTATATTCCAAATTTGATCACCTAAACATAATATTTTGATTTACCTGGCAACTGTCCACCCTTAATATAGCTTTACGTTACGATGAAATACACATTGTTTTATTAAACGTATATTCCGAATGATCACCTAAACATATAGTTGTGATTTACCTGTCAAGCTGTCCATCTTAATAAGCTTTACGTTACGATGAAATACACATTGTTTTAAAATTAACGTATTTTTCCGAATGATCACCTAAACATAAGTTGTGATTTACCTGCAAGCTGTTCCATCTTAAGGGGAGGCGGGTACCCCTATCTTTGTAATGTTAACATAGGTACCATTATCTCAGAAACTAATGGACCAATCAACCTAAAATTTTTTTATACAACATATATAGGTATTAAGCAACTACTGAGTTTTTTTGGTGCTTGTATCTTAAAAAAATAAATTTTTTATGATTTTTTTTTCCCAAACCCATATTGAAATATCAAACTTGGAATTAGAATATTTTTTTTAGGTAAACCCAATTATAATAGGAGGCATCTCAAAAAAACTCAGTAAGGGGCCAAAATCCTATATAAATGTGTGTAAAAGTTTCAAGTTGATTGTCCAAGTATTTTTTGAGAAACGTGTACCTTTGTGTGCAAAAACTGTAAAAAAGTAAATTTGCGGGAAATCGCAAAAACGAATATAATGACCTATTTTTTGCTATGTTATATAATATTTTTAACCTATATATGATAGTAATTGGTTTTTATAATTAAATGTGATCTTTATATTAATAGAATAGGCTATATATGCCTTTTAATATTTAGAATTTTTCTATATTGGAAAATTTGTATATCAAAAGTAACGCGATGCGGGTTAGGCCTATAGTCATAACGGAGTGAAAGATAATACAAAAAAAATTAATTAGGCTATATTATTTCAAACATTTTTTAGTTTAGATACATTTTTAAGAGAAATAACAGAGAAAATTATGAAATAGAACTTATACCAGCCACAAATAGAGTAAACAATAACAAAATTATAGAAAAAAACATGCAATTTATTTACCGTAGCATTAGTGCATTCCTGGATCATATGCAAAGGGTCCTCTTCAAAAAACCTCCTCCCAAACCTTCAATTTTTAAATTCCTGGTTTTTTCTCCTTGCTTTCTTTGAAAGTCACTTATCGCACAATTTGCTCGTCGCACTCGCTCGTAGTCAAAACTTTCATTGCGTCAATTGTCCCTCTTGCAAGTTCAATGCCTACTGCTCTAAGCATTTTGCATTTTGCTATGTTGCCATCATTAAAAGTAGAAATAGCATCATAAGCACCAAACTCAAGTGTGTTCAATGTCACAAAATCTTTTTTTGGCACTCTAGACCAGATGACATTATTGATGCTTTCATTGACATTCTGCGTCTTTACCGTGTAAACATTTTCGAAGAAGGTCAGGATTTGCTAAAGCCTGAAAGATTGGTTTCAAGGCTAACATTATAGCTGAAGGAATGCTGTTCTTATGAGAATATGGCTTTTTAAAGTGTGTTTTGGGCCTTGTTGTATTTAAAACCATGTATTTTCTCCTGACGGGCAAAGGCCATGCTGAGGATGTCGTCCGTCGAAAGTTTATGAAAATATATGGCCCAAACCGCGCCTTCATGTTCTGTAGGTTATCAGTATTTTTCCTAATAGGGATTTCCAAATAGGTTTTGCAATTGATCAATTATGCCAATCTGTTTAGTCTATTCTTTCCACCTAGTTTGCCGCCATACAGAAAGTTGTTACGGCCTTTTGAGTCTCTTTTTATTTTCCTTAGCCTAAACCCAAATTTTCTTTTGAATATGGCCCCATACACTCCGTTTCTGTATTTTCCACTTCACCATAAGGTTTACTGTCCCGCAATAGTTTTGAAACTATTTTTATCTCCATCACCTAAATACTCTAAGTACCTAACATTATACTTATTTACTGATCGGTGAAAAATAGCTAAGGCTCCAGCTGACTCCATACCTCCGCTCGAGCCTTGATAAATTTTTCCGAACAAATACCTCATGTTGTTGTTTGTCCAAACAATTACAAAATTTAGATAACACTTCTAAAGTCCCCATAACTTTTCCTGTGTCAACACTTGTACAAGAAAAAATTCCGTTTAGAGAGCTAAAGCCCCCGCCGTTGCCAAGTGCCATCAATACCTACTTTTAAGTCGCGTTTCGTTCTTTTCCTAAGGTTTTATTTTCCTCAACAGCCTCATCCACAGCAATTTTCATTTGGGTTCATCCATTACCTGTTTAGCCTTGTCTTTTTAAAAATTTATTATATCGAAACGGTTTTGTTGGAGGTTGCGGAAGATTCATTAAAGCCACATAACATTTTGCCTGCAGCCATACCTTTCCCGATAGACCTCAGCCATACACTAGTCTAATATTTACATCCCAAAAAAGTCTTTTTTTTCTAAATTAATATTCCTAGAACTATTAAATTTATGTAAAATATTTACAATGGCAACAATAAATCTCCATCTCAAAAGCCAGGCCAAAATGTTGAGCAGCACGCACTTGTAAACCACTTTTCTTGCAATTTTTACAAAGTGATGAACCTAAAAAGTTGATCTGAAAAATTTGCATGTTAATAATTTCTTGTGTTTTATAAATTT
>NW_025779349.1:0-52706 GCF_021130785.1 Homalodisca vitripennis
AATATTTTCAGGCATTTGTCATAATGTGTTGCAACATGATTTGGATCGACATTGACAAAGATTACTTGCGTAAATATTTTACCCGTAATAAGACAACAGCTACGTAATTTGATCAAACTATAATAGTTTATTTTTTTCTGTAAATGGTAATTCCATCAGACATTTGAAAGAAAGCTTTATCCCACTTAGTTTTAGGCTAATATATCATATATTAGCAAAGATCTTTTAGACACGAATTGGGAACCTGTTTTTATAGAGCGCTTGTGTTAATACTTCTGTTGATACACTCATTGAAATTTGCGCACGGTGATTTCGTAATTCGAGAAGACTAAAGAAGAGGCATCCACATTGTCTCATCAAGCGCACAATTGAGTGTACTAACGCACTCGTGATGGATTCTCGATTACATCATTAAAATATTAGGTTTGATTTTACATTATAAACAACTTAATATAAATGTAAAAATATGGCTACTTTCGTTTTAACATTACATAGATCTAGACCATTTATCGCATTGCAAATGCGTTATTATAAAGCTAATGACTCTGAATTTAAGATTCTTCCTCACTGAGCTATAATATCTAATTAATAAGTCATACTATATTGCATAGAAATTATAGTTAATACACAGATATTATGATGCTTCATCCTCCGAATAATCAGTCATAAAAATGTACATTTTTATTTCTACGTAAAATGGATCAGGAAGTTAGATTACCTTTCCGTGACTTACTTATCTCTGGAGAGTTGAGAACGCGTAATTTAAAGAAATATTACTGAGAGTCACTATTTGTTAACTAAGCTTTGAAGCCGTGGATAATTACTAGTTGTTAATAATTTTGTATGTAATTTCCTATTCTAGAAACAAATATTTGATTAGTCCAAACATGTTATTGCTTTCAACGAAAATGACTAAGTAAAATATTTATTTTATGTACTAAAATTATACAAAATATTTCCCAGAATGTATTGACATAATTATAAAACTAATAACAATGCAGACTTTTTCTCCATTCAACTGAGAAATACTTGTCAGAGATTAGAGTTGAATGAATCCATCATTAATCTTGTTAAACACGGCATTCCCTTGCTTGTTAGCCTATATAGAAGTAAGTCAAAACCAAGCAATTTATTTATATTAGCTTTGAAAGGAGCAAATGATTATAGGAAGTTAGTATATACATTCCTTTGATATATGATTGCTAAAAAGAATTGTATTAGTATATTATTTATATATTGTACTGTAAGAAATAAGAATGCAGCTCTAATGTATATTTCTTTATATCTAACAAGCTAACAAAAACAGTTGTAATCACTCAATTATAGAGTCAAATTTGGTTTAAAGAATTTTTTTAATGAACCATAATAAATGTTTTTAAGCGCTATTATAAGACAGCGCAAGATATAAAAAAAAACTTAAATACATAAATTTTTGCATTTATGTGAATTTTTTAATGTATTTTGCAGAGTATTTTGTTATTGAACATGTTTGGATATTCGGTTTTTTTAATTTATTAAATATTTAATGATATTTCAAAATTACAAAAGGAAGTTAAAAGTTACACCATTTCATATTTCCTGATGGGGTACATTAGAAGCGTCATACAAAAAATAATTCTTCCTAGGAGGAAAGGAGACAGCAGGATTTACTGGTGAAACATTTATTTACTAAATTATAAACATTTTGTCACACCCTATACATACAAAATAATAAACATAATATTTTTTCCTCAAAAACGTTCAGGGTGTGTAGACTTTTGAAAGAAAATATCACATAACGTATTTTCCTATTTATAAATTGTATTAAAAACGAAAACGACTTTAAAAAATTGCTTTGTTGGGAAATATGTCCGGGTAAACATATTTTTATTTATATTTTTGGTCCCAAAAATGGGGGTATTTGTTGAAACCAATTATGCAGTGTAGTTATTTTGTCTGCTTTAAATACTCTACGAGTAGTCTAAAACGCCCTGTATATTCAAAAAAGTTATGGAGTTAAATTTCTGATCATATATATATATCAAAACAAAATCATATATATATATATGATTGTGTGTGTGTGTCTGTGTGTGTAAATATAAGGAACGAACCTAATATCTTTAACATCTAAATGATTACTATTCTAGAATATAATTTGTATTTCGTGGTTTGCTCGAGGAAAATTTATTTACTACGGGCAAAAAACTTTTCTTTCTCCTTAGTGGTCAGAATAATTCCGTTCTTGAGTAAAAATAAAGTTAGTTTTTTACATGCATATAACATATAACTTCCGTACATATCCATTATTTGTAACGGAAGTTTACATATAAAAGGGGCTTACAATGAGATTCGTTTATCATATTTTAAAGAAGAGAATAACTAAGTCCAATTAATGAATAGGGTCGATTAGACTTGAGTTGTGGTCGGGGAAGAAAATATGATAACCCACAGACAGGAAGGGAATTTTTAGTATTTATAAACTATGACACAAAATGTGTGATCCAAACAATTCAGAACATTTTATAGATATAAAAAGTCTATATTTCTTGTTTTTCAGTTCCGGAATACTTCTTACTCGTACTGTATAGTCTTCATAGTTGTCTCCATCATTGTATATAAGATATAACTAACAGAAAGTTATTACATGGATAATATTCGGGACTTTTTCAATCATGATCATGATACAATACCACAATTAAATTGTAATTCAATCAAAACATTACAAGTTGCCGTCCCATAGTGCATCTCTGTGTGTAAAATTGTCAATTAATTAAAGTGGAAATAATGTCAATAATGTATTATGTACTATTTAGGGTATATCAAAGTGATTGATAGCCAGGTATTTAGCTGACAACTCTTGATCGTAGGCGCTGTATTTATGTTGAAAAGGACTAAGCTCCTAGAATAAGGACAACAGATGCCATCGCCTTTTTTGTACTGCAGAGAAGCTCCCAAGCTTGATAACTAAGATCCAGAGAAGCATCTATGATGTTGATGGGTCAACAATGTTACCTTACTAAGACTGCGCTTAGAGGCCTAAAATGCTTACTCTCCATTATCTGTCCAGACAATGGGTGCATTACCTTTCAAATTCCCTTTTAGGGTTGGGGTACAACAGTAAGGCTTGTATGTTTCTCAATGCTGTGACTTTGGACTTCGTGCCACAAAAGTGTCGTTGATGGCGGCATAGCATGAACCAGTTCCTAAATGGATGAATAGCTTGAGGCTCTGTGCTGCACTGCAAAGTCTTAAGGTAATTAAAGGGATTCACAGAGGCCAAATGGCATGGTAATTATGTGTCGAGGATATTGACGCGAGAATTTGATGGTAAGCACGTACAACATCTAGAGTAGATAAAGTCGTAGCACTGCTGAGTGAGTGTGATAAAATCCCAGATGTTGAGAATCGGTTAGTGGTCAGAATCTAGTTTTCTCTAATTCATATCTAGTTCAACTAATTCTTTATACGACGTCGTTTCTTACCACTATATGTGTTTATATATATATATATATATATATGTGTGTGTGTGTGTGTGTGTGTGTGTGTGTGTGTGTGTGTGTGTGTGTGTGTGTGTGTGTGTGTGTGTGTGTGTGTGTGTGTGTGTGTGTGTGTGTGTGTCAGTAGGAAAGTATTCCATGAGGTTAAATCTATAATTTCATTGTTAGAAAGTTTCTATAGAAACTAAATTCATAATTATTTCAATATTTAGTCGTGTTTAACCGTTTGGAACATAATCGTAATAATATTCAATTTGGTAGAGGCAGTGAAGAAATTAAGTGTCAAATCGAACAACATGGAGTAACCTCTATTCATATTACTTAAATTCCAACCGAGATTAGAAATACATTTCCTTTTAATATCAACCGGTTTGTCATAGAAAAATACTCTTCTTTTCTAAATCTACTCGAAATATGTATAGTAATACTTTAAAAACATATAATCTGAATCCCTTAAACCCTTTCATAAAGTGTTTAAACTGAAAATTGCAATACGTCTCAGTGAGAGTTTACGGATCTACATTATTCTCTTGTCGAGGAAGTGCATATTGTCTGCGATAGACTGCAGCACACGTGACGTAACTTAAATATCTCAAATAATCAACCTAATAAGGGAGGGGAGTATTACATGGTAGAAGGGCGACGACCTGCCCAAGGACTGGCCCTAGTACCATGTAATGCTCTAACCAGGGTGCGCATAACAGTGTCACTGCAGCCATTGCTGTTGCTTCTAGTAACAGTGGTGAATGCATGACAACTGTTCTAAGCACAGGCAGTCCCAATCCCTGCCAAGGTTGGTCGTTAGAAGTTTTTAAATAAAATTGTAATAGATCTTATATACATTTCATTTGTCATATATTTTTCATCTGTATATTATTACCTGACAGTGATTTGACATTTATTTCTGAGTCCGACTGTTATTTGCTTTTAATGTAACGTGATTTGTGATGATGTAGACTTTTTTTCTGCGTATATTTTATGCTTGGTATACTTATTCCTACTAGATATTTTTTTCACAATTATTTTGCTCTACAAGTGATGCGCAGAAACTTTTAATAGATAAAGGAGGTTAGCGACCAAAGCAAAATATAAACCAAACAGCAGGTGTTGCACAATTTAATTTTTTAACTACCAAAAGTAGCAACTAAATGTTCTGAATTTAGACTGTCCACTAAAGTAACTGGACTTCTAAAACAAACGTGTTGTGGAATATATTTGTTTGAGTATTTCTTTTAAATGTAACAGATGAATTCACGGTTTTCAAGTTCTCGAATGATTTTTGTTATGATTGAGTTAATGCGTTTTCAAGTTAGGAAATAGTTTTTCACATAAATTATATCCATCATTTTATTTTAAATATTTGTAGTAACAAGATTCAGTTGATTCTACACACGTTATTGGACTCATTACTTCAAAGGCGGTAACAACTACTACAATTTGCAATGGAATATCATTATAAGTGAGGCTGTATTAAAAATCAGTGGTAATTATAACATTTTTCACAATAACCTTTAAGATATTCCAAATATACAGACTCATCAAAACCTAATCTCGTGTACTAAGTTGGTTGATAGTCAAGCATTACACTTTGCTGAAAATAGAGAACAAATCACAAAGTTTTATTGTATAAAATCACAGAGAAGAAAATATTCTAAGAGTCTATCCTTATCAATTAAGGAATTAAAGTTAATTATATGATTGGATCGAATGTTTTCTGGAAGTGTACATAAACACTTCATTAAATATAAACTCATATTTAACTGGAATAGCAATTAACAGAACAATAGCTTTGTCTATCAATTAGGGGAATATTTCGAGAATGGATTAAACTACTGACATGAAATGCGTGTCCTTGAATGGATTTACCTTGTTCTATCCTTGTAGAAACCTGTTACATAAGTATCCATTTAAGCGTATGTTTGTTATAATAGTTTCTTCATAATTAATCAAAACGTACCTATTCAATTAAATTATTATTAATAAAAATATGTTTGTAACCCAATACTTCATAAAGTACATTTATACATATTTAATGGACAATAGTTCTATGTACTTTTGGAGCAAAAAGTCTGGCTGTATAAAGTTTATGTAATATACCTGCAAGGAGCTTACAAATTGGTTCATATTTTTCGCCTCTCCTCTCTCAGTCTTGATCGCATATATTTTATTGCATAGTAATTAAAAAGTATTATTAATAGTTAGTTCAAACACATTACATTGTCAATAAAATACCGGTTATTATTAGGAAATGAAGCTTTAGTACTTCTCGGATTGAAAAAATAAGTTATTAAATTTTAGTTAATATATTATATTACGCAAATTAACAAGTAATTATAATTAAATCGTAAAAATATACGTAGTATATTGAGTTGCGCAAAGGCTGCACAAATGCAAACACATACACAGCACACACATATACAATTAATATGTATCAGTAAATATAACATAATTTCACATAATAAATTCTGGTTAAAGAATACGGGGGTACATACTTGACGTTTGGACAAAACAGAGAAATAGTAAACAAATATGAGGAAACCCAATATTAGTTTCCACCCAATAATTAATTTTAATTCGAATGAAATTTTTAATTAATTACGATACCCAGTAATTTAAACTTGATTAAAGAGTATTTATTTAAGTCCCAAAAAAGGGTTGGAATTAAAATCTAATGTATTTTAATATACGTAGTATTATGTAATTTTCCTTACGTTTGTACCAAGTTTATAAAATTTTGCTTTTAGAAAACAATTCTTCGAATATAAAATTCCGAAAATATTAAACAAGTTTTGAAATAAAATTAATGTTACTTTAGTAATATATTATCAAACAAAAGTTAATCTTAGTTCAAATTAATTTTTAATGTAATCAATTAAAAATACGATACAGACTGTGTCAGCGGGGCATCGCTGAGTTTGAAACTTTTTACAAATATAAAGCGGAATTTAAAAGCTCAATGCAAGCATACGAACGTAATTTTTTGCTTATCAGTAGTTCATAAAGGAGGAATTTTGGATCCTAACTCATTTTTAATATATTTTAATAATCTGATTTTCATCACATTAATCGCTCAGAATTGTACTTTTATTTACTAATTTGTAATATATGTAATTTCTAATATATTTTAATAATAGGCTTTATATCACATTATACGCTCAGAATTTTACTTTTGTTTACTACTCTTTTATGAAATACTCTTTCTATATTATGACGTATTAATTAATTACCTTAAAAGATCTATGTCAACACCTAACTAAATTAAAGTTAATAAACTTTTGTTAAACACAAAAAAATTCAGACTGAGATTTACAAAGAGAAACATCAATACGAATCAAATTATATACAATCCTCTTTGTGTGATTGTAACTTATTACAGCTCCTCGGTTTATATATTGAATCTGACCTGGACTTAAAGATTAATAAAGAATATTTTCTTCAAACATAAATGGATAGAATATATTATACTAATAGATAACTTAATGAATTTACGAATACCATACTATATTTAGAGTACTTAGAGTAGCTTTAACAATAAATGACCCTATTTACTACCTGTTACAAATAAAACCAGAAGTTGAAACTTTTTTGAATTTTTTATCATTTTCGTTTATCTTTATATCAATTTATATAACATTAATCTTTCTGTAGTTTCTCAGAAACAGATCGGTTTGCCGTTTTAATGGAAGTATTTTATATTTTGTAAGTACAACAATCACAATACTTGTGAAAGTATCAAAATTGTAAAAATATCAATTATGTTTCCAAAGAAACAAATTTAAGGATAAATATAAACTATGTAACTATATGAACTATGACTAATTAAAATATACGATTTGAATCAAACCTTAATCAAGAACTACTAAATCGAAAATTTTAGATCACCACAGAATATTGGGAATCTGAGATTGCTTCTACGGCAGGTTTGTTTATATGGTCTTCCTTACAGATTACAGTAGCAGCTGCGTCTTATTACCTCTTTATTATCAGTGACGTGATATGAGTTTTCCTCTTTTGTTATTAGGAGAGAATCCAGACCGATTCCAGATATACTCCGAGTATATTATTTTATATTCCTTACAGATTACAGTAGCAGCTGCGTCTTATTACCTCTTTATTATCAGTGACGTGATATGAGTTTTCCTCTTTTGTTATTAGGAGAGAATCCAGACTGATTCCAGATATACTCCGAGTATATTATTTTATATTCCTTACAGATTACAGTAGCAGCTGCGTCTTATTACCTCTTTATTACCAGTGACGTGATATGAGTTTTTCTCTTTTGTTATTAGGAGAGAATCCAGACCGATTCCAGATATACTCCGAGTATATTATTTTATATTCCTTACAGATTACAGTAGCAGCTGCGTCTTATTACCTCTTTATTATCAGTGACGTGATATGAATTTGCCTCTTTTGTTATTAGGAGAGAATCCAGACCGATTCCAGATATACTCCGAGTATATTATTTTATATTCCTTACAGATTACAGTAGCAGCTGCGTCTTATTACCTCTTTATTATCAGTGACGTGATATGAATTTGCCTCTTTTGTTATTAGGAGAGAATTCAGAGTGATTCCAGATATACGCCTAGTATATTATTTTATATTCCTTACAGATTACAGTAGCAGCTGCGTCTTATTACCTCTTTATTATCGGTGACGTTATATGAGTTTTCCTCTTTTGTTATTAGGAGATAATTCAGACTGATTCCAGATATACTCCGAATATATTATTTTATATTCCTTACAGATTACAGTAGCAGCTGCGTCTTATTACCTCTTTATTATCAGTGACGTGATATGAGTTTGCCTCTTTTGTTATTAGGAGAGAATTCAGAGTGATTCCAGATATACGCCGAGTATATTGTTTGATATTCCTTACAGATTACAGTAGCAGCTGCGTCTTATTACCTCTTTATTATCAGTGACTTGATATGAGTTTTTCTCTTTTGTTATTAGGAGAGAATCCAGACCGATTCCAGATATACTCCGAGTATATTATTTTATATTCCTTACAGATTACAGTAGCAGCTGCGTCTTATTACCTCTTTATTATCAGTGACGTGATATGAGTTTGCCTCTTTTTTTATTAGGAGAGAATTCAGAGTGATTCCCAGATATACTCCGGGTATATTGTTTGATATAACTTACAGATTACAGGGGCATCTGTAACTGATGTATTCACATATTAGTTTATAATGTAAGTTTTACCCCAGTGCGTAAACAATATTCCTAATTCATTAAAAGTTTAAATTCATCGCTGGCGTAATCTGTAATAACATTAGATAGTATCTTTCTCTTTTACATCTTCATTACACTACTGCAAAGCACTGTAGGCCTATCCTTAATACTAGCAGTAGCGATAGTTTTCTTCGGTCAAAAAGAGTTTTGCTAAAAAAAAAATCTTCCGATCTAAAGTATTTCAGTTAACGGGCCAAAGAAGTTCTTCTGAACAGTCTACGTCGGTCAAAATTGCCTGGGTTCTCTGATTGGAATCTACCTCCAATAAAGTAGAAGCACTGTTGCCCCGAGCAAGAAAATCACAATTTTATCTAAAAATCTACTTTGTTCTTAAAGCATCCAATTCCGTACATTATAACTTAGTTCAGTTTTAAGGTAATGCGGGTACTAGTAGTTTGTCGGGTAACTTTTAAAATTAAAGACCAAAATTGGGTAATTTGATTTACAATTGTGCGCGCACATTATACGTAACAGTGGATGTAACATAGTAAATATAGCATACAATCACTTGTTATTAGTTATATAACTTTAAAAAAACTTTTAAAAAATTAAGTACTCCTAAAATATTTCAATAGATATGCGGGAGTATGTAGAACTATTGCGCTTACAACGTTACTGTGTCACAAGTCCACTTTGTCACTGTCATTTTGAAAGTTCATCACTTTGTGTGAGTGATTAAATTTTACACGCCGTTCACTTCCATTCATGTCCATCAATGTAATAAATCTGTAGTCAGGTTTATGTATCGACCGTTACTAAAGTCATCATGAAGTACATTTTAGAGGTGGATATTATATACTCCTTTTTACATCCTAAAAATATAATATGTTTAATAAATAATCATCATGACGTGATATTATTAAACAAATAATAATCATGTTCTCAGTACATTAATCAGAGAGCTCGTTAAAATTAACCGTTCCGTGAATACATTTTCAACTATCAATAAGGCACCAGATTTTCGTCTCTTCTATAATAAGAGTCTATTTGGAGTAAGTTGGTCGAATTTTTGTCTTCAACATAGATTACATTTATATATCTATATAGCAGAAGATTTCAAATAAAAAATGTATAATGTCTTTTAAAATTATATTCAAATATATAGATTTAAAAACAATACAGAACTCTAGTAAACCAAGGTATTTATCCATCCAGAAAGGGGAAAATAGGGTGTGTTTTGTCTGCACAAATAAAATATCAGACTATTATTTTTCTTCTAAACCATTGTTTGTGTCTAGAAGATTCCATTCCTGATACGTCAAGAGGTTTGGAGTGTGCATCAAAATGAGGTTTTCTCAAAAACAAATGACGCCTCTGAATATTTGGAGAAGAGATTTATTGTATCTTAGGTTTTCCCAATGACTCTTCCAGTCCACGAAATGCATGAAATGGCTTACTCTGTACAAACGCAAAGTAAAACTAGTAATTATATTTATCATAATCTCATACTACTACCAACTAAATATATAGTTATTACTGTCTACCTTTAACATCATTAAACTTGACTGTTTTTAAGAATAAGGAGATGAACTATAGTATTGGCAAATAGTGTTTGCGGATGGGAAATAGGTATTTTTACAGCAACAAACACGCAGACCCCACAGACAAGTGTGTAGGTGATTCATACCAGCCGACACTATTAATTACACATCCCCAATCAAACGCTGATTTTTGTTATTTGTAGTTTTATCCTAAAGAGATCGATATTATATGGACTGATCAGTACATAAAAAGAAGAAAAATTATGATAAACAACGTACAATACAATGAAATTATCTGAGTTTTGCTTAGTCATGAGTTTAAGACGTAACATAACCCGGGACGGAAAGCAGCATATGCACGGGCTGGGGGCGCTCGTGAGTGTGGGGGTGCGTGCGTGTGAGGTGTCTAACAGCTGCTTCAGCTGCAATCCCTATTTGCTTATGCTATACTTTAGTAATCCACATGCAATTAAGTTTTATCTAGAGCAAACTTTATATATTACACGTTTAACTTCACCTTAAGCTATGAAAATATTGCGTTAAAACTTGAAGTAAATAAATAATTTATGTCGAGCCTTGCTCGTTTTGTATTCATATGTGATGTTGTCAACATTACATACTTAATGAGAAAACAGAAGAAAGGAAAGAAATTAAATATATTTCTACTTGTGTTTGCTCAGACAATTTCCATCCAGTTAAGTTTACTAAAGGCCCTTCATTGAAGAGTAAATTGCCACTTCCTTCTTCTTTTTATTTACGTAGTTCTAAGCTCTCCTCTTGTCCTTTTTTGTTATTGTCAGTAAAATGTTAAACAGCTTTTATTTATTAAAATTGAACTTCCTATAGGAAAACTTTATCCCCAATTGAAAGGAATGCAGCATATTATAAGGGCTTAATTCAAGTAATTCCTTAATGCAGTAATGACGATGTCATGAAAATTGTATTAAAATAGGTTTAAGAAATAAAGTTATAAGGATTATAAAATATTTTATTGCCTACAAAACTGTATTTCTTAAACAAATTAGCATTTTTCTGCGCTGAAAAACTATATTAAACTGTTTGGTAAAATAGTTAAACATTCTTCCATGTTTTTCGTGAGTTCTCGCCAAATTAAATGTAATGAAAGGTATTTCTGATGAAGTGTTTATATTTACACATTAATTATATTGTTGAAAGAAAGAATTTTAAATTTTGAAACTTAACTTTGAAAAAATACACTTTTACAAAATGTTATTCTAATCATATCAAAGAGCTTCTACTAAGTAAGATCAAGTTCGTTACTTGGTATTGAAATTTACAAATCATTAATATTGTGGTTTTACAATAATTACCTACAGTTACTTAATGGTATCTAAAATAAAAACTAGTTAACAACAACTATATTCAGTAAGATTGAATAATTAATATCATTATTCATTGACTGATGGTTAACTAGTTGTACCTCGGAAATAATTGATTTCTTTAATAAGTAGTTATCCCTAAAATTCCTACTTAAAACATTGATGAGTTCTTAACATCATATATAGATCTTTAGCACTGTATTACAATTTAACTTAAATTTAATATTTATAACTACAAATGTCGTTGTTTGATGTTAATTTTCATAACAGCCTCTTCATACATTAAATAAGGACTTGGTGGTTTTAATTATTAAATTAAAGTTTAACTTAGCTGTAAAGATTTATTGAAAGTTCATACATTTGGTAGGAGAGATTAAATTGATTTTACGTTGCCTACATATATTTATTTTAAACGTGTCATAATCTGAAGATTTATAGTTCGTTAATAAACTTTATTCAAACTGAGGGTGAATCTTAAATAAAAAAATTTGTAATTGAAAATTATTCTAATCAAACAATTTATATAAAGTGTGCTTTACATTGCGTCAAAAATTTTAAAGTCGTTAAGAAAATAAATAATAATATACATTAAAATAAGACAAGCATAAAAGTGCAAATTATGATTTTATTTTTCTCCAATATTTCTCAATAACATGTATAAATCTAAATTTGTGGAATTTTCATTGTGAATTCCTTATACAAACATGTAATTCTCTTAAAATAAAACCGAGTCCATGAAGTTAGGCTACATTGCCTCTTATATCTGTATTGCTATATAGGTTGCCACGACCAATAAAATACTGTCAAAAAGTTCATAGTTGTGGCCATTGTAATTTACTTCGTTCTTGTATGGTATGTTCAATAGTTTATTTTGTGTTGTTTCTCGATCAAGAAAATATGTAACACAGATCCCACAACCCTATTTCTGTCAAAAGAGAACTAAAAAGGGTTTTATAAGGGTATCAATAAATTTATAGTAAAAGTTTTTTAATATTTTAAAAAATTTAGAGTTGAAATTTTTACATTACTTCCAAAGAGCAGTCCAGTGAAATTTCATCTAGTCAACTGCTTTAAAGGGAGTTTTCGCAGTCAAATTTTGACCCTATTTTAGTGTTTTCCTAAGATAGATTAGTAATTACCTAATCGATGAAAACTAAATAGGTGTTACAAATTATGGTTACTTATTACAAAATTTACTTACTGTAAATGTAACCAAATTGAAAATAATAAGCAATGTTTACACATAACAGTTGGTTACCTTAGACAGGTTCATTCAACTAATATTACACAACTTTAGAGACCAAGATGGGAAATTTTTACTTTAAAGACCAGTAGGGCGTAATCTGAAGAGATTTTCGAAATAATAATTCATCCCATGTTAATTCATCCCAATGTCCATGTTAATGTTTTTGTACAATCGGTTAATTAGTTTACGCGTGAAAACAAAACAACAAACAAAAGACTTTTTCACATCTATAGTATTATTGGGATCAGGATGTAAAATATATCAATAATAAGATATATCAAAACGTTTGCATTTTTTTGTATTTTACCTTTTTTTAAAGTGTGCACAAAGCGTAATTTTATTGAAAGATGATAATAAAGGAGATAGCTCACTCACATTTTTTTAAAGCTTACCTCTGAAACTTCCGGAGCGGAAACTTTAATAAAAAGTCTCAGCTCGTAATTTCCTTCACGGAGTTTTACTAACAATGCTGCAAACTTAGGTTCTGGATTCCGGCACTCGGTTTCTTTTTCTGAAACTTAATACTTAATGAACTACAGGAGTAATAAAAAAAGCTGGTGTAGTACATTGTTTACTACAATTACAATAAAACACAATCAACGGAATCCCATATAAATTGAAATAAATAATTTTGTATTAAAAGATTAGTCTCGGTATTTAATCAGCTCTGGAACATGAATCCACGTTCAGAAATATAGTCTCTTCGCATTAATTACCATAAAGTGTACGAAGTGTACATACAGTTATTTCTGGTTAAGGGTGATTTGTGTGCTCATTACGACCATTTTATATCACACTTTGGTGACACAATTTTTTTAGCAAACGTGTTTTCAGATCTACGTTTACACTTAAAAATTTCGCATAGCAGGTTTCGCTGACGCTGCAAGCAGTATTCTATCTTAGGACCAAGAAATCCTTGCATTCACATGGCAAACAAAAGAAAAGAAAAAGGGCCAACCTACTGTGTGGGCTTCACTAACGCTCAGCCAAATCCTATAGATGGACAAACGATAAAACTCATTTTTGTCCACGTAGAGATGAAGTCCAATTTAAAATGTAATTTCCACAGATTAATAAATAATTTTCAAGATGCCATCACGTTTACCCATTCGACCAATTTAAAAACTACATCTAACGCCCAGTCAAATCCTATGAATAGATATGCACCATTATCTAATTGTGTGTTTTCTATATAAATAAATCTAAATGCTAAATTTTCAGCCTATAAGCTAGCTCGCTATTCTAAAGCTCAGCCAATAAATAACTATGATAAAATACAGCATAAAACAAATCATAACATAGAATCGTGGATCCCTTGACACACTTTATGCTTAAACCATATGTTTCCCTACAAACAGTAAAACACGGTATATTATTCCATGACAAACGAATTTTCATTGGAGCAAACTATCTAGAACGATCAAGCTCGGTTAAACGGGATTCCATTCTGGCGTTACTTTATATTTTAGGAATTACAGTTTTTTTTTTATTAATTACCAAACAAAATCATATTTCAACAAAGATTTTTGTATGAATATGCGTAATTAAACTTTTAAGGCTTTATTTTTATTTTGTATTTTTTCCTAAACACAATCGCAGATAAGTTTTTTCTACGTATTAACATATAAAATTTATAGAACAGTTTTCATTGACGGACTTAAATTACGGTACTAGAAGTATAGACCAGAGAATGTTTAGACTACCAAAAGGCAATAAATCAATCCTAAAGCAGTCTTTTATGTACAATGGTCCGAAACTATTCAATAAATTACCATATGAGTTGAAAATTGCCGAAATTAAAAGAATTTTTACTGACAGTAGAGGATTGTTTGTTCTTTTTCAAATAAAATTATTTGTACAAATAAAGAATGAATAAATAAAAATAATAAAAACCATGTAAATAAACGAGGGTTAAATTTTAAGTTTGTTTGTAATGTTATGTAATCTATTATATTATTATTATTTTATTATTGAATTTGAATTTCTTTTTTGTGTACAAAGTTTATTTTAATTTCATTTAAACTGCGAACCCAGTTTTATTTTTATTTCATGTAGTTAATTTTCAACAGAGAAACTTATTTTTATGATATATAAAGGAAAAGTGGTTATGTGTAAATAAATAAAACTTTTTTAGAGTAAAAGGTACAAGTTGTACTTCAGGAAGATTTTAGTTCAGTTTTAGATTTAGTTCTGAGTTTAAGTTGGTAGTGTTTTAGATCAATAGTACTGATAAGACTTATGTGGACGCCACAGAGAGCAGCCCGGCTGAAACAATTGAACTTGTATCTGGACGCAGATAAGATACTTGTAATTTAAGTACTCGCACTGGACATACTACTTGTAAAAGTAGTCAGTCTTTCCAAAGATTGTATTTTTTTTAATGACTGTACATATTTTCTGTTGGAAAATAAATTCAATTCAAAGAATCAATTCAATGAACCGGAAAGTACCCGAGATGTAAACCACGGAGAGGTCTAAATGATGTTCTCTGTTTGTTATCGACCCAATCCTCAGACATTAACATCAAAAACAGCTGGAGAGGAGATGCTGTATTTGTCTCTGTTCTCTTTTTCGGGGTTTTGATTGATATTTATGTTCAGGTCTTTTATTATACCTCCTATAAATAACTATATAAGATTGCAACATATGTATACTGTAGGGGCAGACTTGTTTTATTACTTTGTCTGCAATTTCTCGTTAGTTTATATGAACTAAGACAAAGTCGAAAGTAAAAGATAGTCGAAGAATTGTTATTTGATAAAAAAACTATTGTACGTAGTTTGATATTTTATATGGTAAATAAAGAATGGAGCAGGAAATATCACAATTGCTAACGCGGTTACCCACTGAAACGAGAAGGATAAATTAAGTTTGATTGATAGACGTTTTTACTCTCGGCTCTGATGACTTTCGTAAAGCATTACTTCCTTTTTTGTAACCATAAGAGAGCAAACCAAGCGATGTTGAGAAATAAATCATGCCGCTAAGTGCTGTTTAAAACTCACAATTATATATCAGAGTTAATTTATTTAATTTGAAATATGAATTTAGTAAAAAGATTAAAAATACAAAAATACACAATAACGATATATAAAACAAACCATTTGTTCAAAAATGTTATCAATAAAACGGTATGTTTTAAAAGCAGTCTAAAGAAACAACAGTTTTCCTGTACGTAAGTTGTTTTCAACTTTTTAATGCGCAGACTAACCGCTCAATATCTGGACCTTATTGAAAATCCAACTAAAACCGGTACATTATCTATATTTTCGTTAGTTGTCGATATTCTTAAAAGCAGGTAAATTTCCTCTCTACGTATTTTTAATCGATTTTACCAAATGTGTCGGCCAACTTGGTGCCACTCAGGTAAGCAAATAAAAACTACTTTATAATTTAGGTTTCTGATAGCTCCATAAGTTCAGCCATACAAATATTAGACCTGTTTACTATTTATTACTTTACGACAATAATGAATAGTATTATCCCAAAGTGGATCGATTATATTAGACCAGGATAAAAATTTAACTGGGCAATAAAAATAAATCTTTTTTGTTATTTCTGTATAGAATCAAAATATTACATTTCATTACTAGTCTCTACAGTGACATATTACGAAGCGATATTGCATTTACGAATGAGGAAAAACTAGTGTGGGAAATGCTAACGAGCTTCGCACTAGAACTATGGAGAGGAGTATTTAAACGATACTTTTCATCACTGAATATGATAACATTTCATTTAATAACACGAATTTTTATCTCTGACATTTCATAGTATAGTAATCATTCTTCCGTAAATAAACGTAACACTAATTTATAATTAAATTAAAATTATTATGAATTAATTTAAATTAAATTATTCACTTTTAAAAAAATTTAATGGTTCGTATTGATTTCTAATCATTAAAACAACAGTATTTCAAACGCTCTTAACACAGAGTTTTGTGCACATATTTCCTGAATACTATATATTTTATACCTAAAGCATCCAAGATTATTAACCTTCATTTAATATGATTGTATTGTATGTTTCAGCTTTTATTGAATCACGAGGAGTACAATAAAATAATTTTGTTTGATTATTAGGGTGAACCATTAACATAAACTATTGGTAAGTAATCGTATACTGAATTGATTTCACTGTACGAACGTTAAAATGATAGTTTTTGACAAGCGTGTACAAAACATAATTTTATTAAAAGATGATGATTACTGGAGATGTCTCACTCACTTTTGTAAAGATTACCTCTGAAACTTCCGAGCGGAAACTTTAATAAAAAGTCTCAGCTCGTAATTTCCTTTACGGAGTTTTACTAACAATGCTGCAAACTTAGGTTCTGGATTCCGGCACTGAGTTTTTTTTTTCTGAAACGTATTATTTAATTAATTATGTGATTAATACCCCAAACCGCTACATTTCATTGTTTTACTACAATTACAGTAAAACACAACCAACCGAATTCGATATGAATTGAAATAAATACTCTTGTAATAAACGGTATTAATTGGAATTTCTGAGGCATTCCTAGTGTCACAGAAGACTTAAAAAATTATATGGTGTGTAAAGTAAAGATAAATAAGAATTAAAAAAGATTTTTATTGCAATCAACATGTAAAATACATTTTCTACAGATTATAACAATATGACACAAGTAACTTTTTGTTGGATACAAATAGTGTCACTCTATTTTGGATATTCTGTTCCGCATGTTACTAGATCACAGCATCGTTTTTAGGATTCATGACAGCAGGCCAAGGTAGAGTTGCTGTTGACGGATTGCCCATTTTTATGTCTTCTTACGTGCATTTCTCTCCGTAGTTCTTCTAGGCCACAGACGTCCTTAGTCCCAGTGACTCCAGGCAAAGGATGTGGCTGTTTAAAAGGATCTAACCAGGTGCTCAACTTAGCAAATGTGTTCAGGCATATGTGCCAGGTGCTCCAGCCATCCACATGTTCCATCGACCCAAGACAGCATCAAACCTCACTCCACCCTTCACCAACTTCCACATTCCGAGACCATGAGTAGGTTTAAGAAGGTTGATGTCTGTGAGACAAGCACTTTGTAAAGAGGAGTTGGGAATCATTGACAAATCCAAAATTATGTTACCCCTTCCCCTTAAATAGTGATAAGCGCTCATGTGAATCGTTATCAAGTCTGTTCTCATACATTAACAGGAAGGTGTACTCTATGATATACCTAGCCAAGCGAGAAAAGGGTAATTTAAATTTAAAACAGATGCAATACCTGGATTATTTCTTAGAACCTTGGTAACATTGAATCGAACAGACAAAATGTCCTTTTCGACTCTATAGATCTAGAGCCTAGAGAATAATATAAGATAGAGACTAAAGACAAGGATTTTGCTCATGATGTAACAGACCTCAGGGGCTACATTTTGACGTTTTAAGAATGGTACTATATAACATTTTATTAAAATAACAGAGTGCGAAGTCTCTGCCAACTAGACCAGAGGTGTCGATTTATCAAAGAGTGATTATATTGACCTGTATTCCCAGACTAACTCGCTGGCACGAACCACAAGAACCTCGATTTTGCTCCATTATTATAGCAAATATTATGTTAACTATAATTTATTATAGCCAAAAGAAGACTCGTGTATGATAGCAATTGTAAAATAACGCATAAGCAAAACATATTGCAAGAAAGTAATAAATAGACTACATTTTGTGTAATTTACCCTTGCATCCTGAAATTTTGATCAGATAACATTAAACGAATTTATTTGGGTCAAAAATTAAGTCGTTGATAGACAAAACAATAAATAATTACTTTATTTCCAACATATATCCTATGTTTCTATAGTTTTCACTTATCTTTTTCACAATAAATAACTTATAACCCAAGATGTAAGTAATAAATTTGAACAGTTGTGTCACACTGTATATAACTAAGTATATCCTATTTTTAAGTAATGCAGAGTTATTAGTAATTCGTGCAAATCAAAACGAACGGTTCTGTAAATAATAGTTAATTTGAATTAGTTATGATGAATGCCACAAGACAGAATCAAATGTACTACTGACCGACAGCAAATCTGCGAGAGGCAATCGACAATGGAAAATTGACAAACATACGTCACAGATTTATCGTGTGACGCAAGGCATGGTGATCCGATGTCGTTATTCTCTTTTGCTTTTTGAAGCGTGTACGAAGATGTTGGCTACCGAGATATTGAGAACCAGTGAAGCAACAATTGGGATCTAGCTGAAGATCTTCAATTGCTTGCGTAATTGAATTGGGATTTTCAGACAACCCTGAAAGGCATGGAGCTTGTGATGGCAGTGCAAGGTTTACCTTCATTCGATTTATTACAGTGTTTTGTCTTCTGTCCGGCCCAGATAGACGGCGAAAGTCAGTTCCTATGTTCATCCCATCCAGTCGCGAATAGAACAATACATAAACCTATACAGCGTGAAACATATAAACAAGTGTACATATACAACTTACCAGTTATAATTGACTGAAAATGGTGTTGCTCAATCTATGCATATAAATTCAAATAGACAATAACAATACATAATAAAATATTACATGGAACCATATGCATCTTCGCTTAAAATTCACTTCACTAAATACCAACAATATCCATTTTTCCCATCATCATTAGTAAAGATAACAGAACTGTGACGCATGTTACAATACTACACGTGACAGTTCCTCTAAGCCTCTAACTGTTCTCCTCAAAGTTCTCGGAACAAAGCTTACAAAGTTACATACTCCATTTAAAGTTACGTGACCTATATGTTAGTAGGAATTATTTCCTGATTCAATCATACCATAAAAGTAAATGCAGCGGCAAGCAGTTCACTAATGAAGATTAATTCACTGTTTTTAAATACCATGACGTCACAACTCCTTATATTCCAGTAAAATATTTTATTAGTTCCTCAATTTAGTTTTGATAAATTGGAATGAACACTTGATACACATAAGTAAAAATTATTGCATACTCTCATACACTCAAGAGTATATACTTTTGTTAGTTATGGCGAAGAGTTCCATAATAAATATAGAAAGTCGGCTACATTTAGGGGAAATATATATATATATATATATATATATATATGTATATAAAATTCTGGTAATCGGTCATGGTGATTGCCATAATCGAGTAACAATCAGACAAATGCCTCTGGAGCTACAACATACAAATCTCACTGTATTAAATCAATCGTGACCAAACATTGAAGTGTGTGTTCAGTTGATTGGTATTTAGATAATTGACATTCGAGTGTTTGATGTTTTATTGCATTGATTCAATTATAACTTCACCGCTTCATCGAGAACGTTTATTTGAAGTGGGTTAATTTGTTTTCCGCTTTTGTACTTCATATGATATTGATAAAGTTAACTTACAGTTAAACGTTCATATTACTGATATTTCTCTCGATGATATGGCATCAAATAAAGCTTTCATACAAAGTAACATAACACGTTTATACTGCATGTGTGAAAGAGATTATATTTATATTGCTTGGCGTTTATCTTTTTTAACGTTCTGTGTTTTACAATTTATAAATATTCTTTCATTGTCACTCCATAAGGTATTTTTATACACAGGAGAACTTATTACTATTATTTATAACGTGTTTACACTTGGATAAATATACATTTCACTATAGTGAAAACACACACTTTTATATAGCCAAAATAAAATTCTATTAGTATTCGGTTTCATGCATAGAATTTACAAAGCAACGTATTACACGGTTAGCTGTCATGAACTGTACAATATTACACGGTTAGCTGTCATGAACTGTACAATATTACACGGTTAGCTGTCATGAACTGTACAATATTACACGGTTAGCTGTCATAAACTGTACAATATTACACGGTTAGCTGTCATGAACTGTACAATATTACACGGTTAGCTGTTATGAACTGTACAATATTACACGGTTAGCTGTAATGAACTGTACAATATTACACGGTTGGTGTGGAATTGTTGAACTTACGTTACAGCCGCGGTTTTACGCCAATGTTTACAATGTTATGTAAGGCGACTTGTGCTGAGCAACACGCTTCGTCAAAACACACCGGAAACATTGTAAAATATACACAGCTGCCTGCCTCACATATATGTATGTGCTTTCTCATTTATTATTCGAAACAAATTCTACATTTCCAGTAGTTTACATTCAAAAGGGGATTACACGTCATCACAGGAACATAAAACCTAATTATGTCGGTTCATTTATTTTTAAATGTACAGTCTAAAACAACGTTTAATTAGGAATAACCCCACCATAAGAATGTACTTCGAATAAACGGAAATTACTCCTGATTCAAATATGTTTGCCGTACGGTATATTTCGGTTACATTTGGCCTAAGAAGCAATCTATCAAGTATTTTTACCATATATTTATTAACCTATAACCTTTTTTTAAATAAATACCATTACCTCCTTATATTAAATACCAGAGAACTAAATTAAAAAATAATTTTAAATAATTTGTAATACAGCTATTTTTTGTACTATTCTAGATTTTCATTATTTTCAAGTCGTATCATTTTTATCCGTCTGTCCGTACTTGAAACTGTCATAGGTAGATAGTTATTGATTCAAGAGGTCACAAGGTCAAATGGAAGTCCAACAGTCTATCTATTAGATTTAGTGTTAGACTTCCAACTAAGCTAAGAATAAAATCAGTAAGCCATGTATGTGGGTTAAATTTATATATCAAGGTGATGTATAAACAATCGTATGTTCCAGACAGACGCGCATCGGGCAGAAATAGTGTACGCGAGGGAATAGAAAACTCCTCTTTTCTTTCTCGGATAGTTTTGAAAAATCGTGACCAGAAGCTTTGAGAGACGAGTTGATATGAATCAGCTGATGTAAGGAAGCAGCTGCAGCATTTTATCTGCCCTTCTGTATTTTTCACAGTTCAACAGCCGCAAATAATCTTTTCATTCCTTGCTTCAAACTATTTGTTACTGAATTGTCAGCAAAATAGTTAAAATAATTACTAGAGAAAAGATTATCACTTATTTCTCCACCTATTACCGAGCAGATCTCTTCAAGTAACAAAAATGTATACAAATTACCCATGACGTACAATTAAAGTTTCATTAGAGAAAATTTTGAATGTTCCTCATTAGTCTTTGAAATAAATCCGATATATCACAAACTAAATTTCTCAATCACATAATTTAAGTTTACCAGATGAATTTACTTTTGAGATGTACGGAATTCCTACTTACAGTACGGTTTCCTTTTATCTATCTTCTCCCTCGCCTCGTTTATGAACTCTGTCCATTCTACGCTATGGGCTTCGTAATATTATTGAATTTAGCTGAACAGAAACATGTTTTATAACGTTAAAATTCCTATTTATTTTGGTTTACAGTTGATATATGATTGATTTATAGTTAAAGTAAGGTTCAATTCAGTTTCACTTGTTTTTATTTCAGTTCTATTTCTATCATCCGTCATTTAGTTATTTGTTTGTCATTTTGAACAGGGAAATACATTTCATTTCGTTCCTATTTAACATTGCAAACATTAAATAACAGTTTAAACTGATGACATACAACGTGAGATTAAATTTTACAAACGAGTAATAATACTAAGTAGGTAACATCGTTATTTTCTCTCAATAAATAATAATTGTATTTTTCACTAATTTAGTTGTTCTCATCTTCCTCATTTACTTCTATAACACATATTCATACCACGACATGGAAAGAAGTGGGAAAATTCGGCCAGTCTTAAAGCATAGTATTCTAGTCTTTATGTTTGCATACTCGTGTATATGGAAGGTATTAAATCGTAAACAGTAGCAAAGCTAAATCTGGGTCGCGCGCCAGACGCTCATATAGTCTGCGATTGAATACTAAGGAGCTAACCAGTTTTTATCCAATGTTTATAAATCGAATAGTAGAATCAGGTTGGAATTTAAAGTAAAACAGTGAGTAATTGCAATAATTTAATAAATTCAGAAGTAAAATTAAACCAAAATAGATTTAGTTAGTTGCAAATAATAAGTAAAGCATTGAACACATTAATAGCCTACAGTTATATGTCTAACGTTTATTGTTTAAATTATCAAATAAGATAATTATGATAAAGTACATGATTCTAAGGGCGTACCCAGTACGATGAGTGAGCGTTTGTAATGATTATTGTAAAAAACAGCGACATTTATTTGACTTAGTGATTTGTTTATTTATGAATAAACCAAAATTAGGATAGGCTATTTAGGATTTGGGTTTGATAAAGTTCAAGCCCACAATACTTTTTTTTTGTGTGAGAATGTGTGATTTTCAGGTTTCAAATACACCAAGTGATCCGAACATTGGCCATCCTTAAGTTATGATACAAGAAATCAATAACACTTCATTCGAGATCTGAAATCTTATCTCCTCCTCAGGTGGATAACTAACCTAACACATATCTATAATATAGGTTAACATAAACAACCTAGAGATGAGTCACTATCCTGTCAGGAATTTCGTGACTGCGAAATATAGTTTAGATAAACATTGGTCAACGCCAGACTAACGTTAATTTCTAATTATGCTTTACATATTTCAGTGAAACTTATATAAAATTTTAAGTAAAAAAAATAAATAAATTTATAATCGCGTAATTAAACGTACATATAAGTTACGACTTTCTAATACTTCTACCTAGTAATGGATCTAAATAGTGTTTTCTTCTCGGTCTTAAGACTGGAAGGAGATCACCAAACCCGGACTTATCTCCGTTATTTCAATTTTTATGTTTTTTTTTCAAAATAAATTAGAAACGCATAAATTGCATGATTTGGTTTAATATTAATAAAATCTAAATCATTTCCAAAAGAACTTTTATCGGTTTTATTATGGTATGTGGGATCCGTCTCCAAAACCTCTTGAAATACACCATTCTAATTTAAAGACTTATTTAAATTAAGCACTGCAGGTTAAAAGGGTTCATCACCCATATCCACATACATATTCATACTGGGTGTGGGCTGAATACAAAACATTATTCTACGAGGTGGTAATTCCGAAATCCCATTACTTTAATTTTTATTGGACCATTTTCTTGTTTATTTAAAGTTGTTTTACGTGAATGAAAAATTAATTTTTTACTCCTTGACGAAGGTGAGAAGAATTCTGTTTATGTTACAATTTACATCTATTAGAATACGTAATATGACAAAAGTAGTTAACTTGCATTATTTAAAAAATGTTCTTACTAAAACCGTTTGCTGTTTAATCTTCATTGCCATTCAAGCTCTAATTAGTATTTACTTCAGTAATGAATGAAAGTTCCGACTCGGTACTCCAGAGTTACTTTTCCTAGTTACGTTATTCACTGACCTTGGAACTGAGAGTAATGCGTATATTAGAGTATAGAGTCAGTATCGCTCCTTGCTCCACGTAACTTTGTTTTAGTGCATGTTCCCTGTGAGTTATTTTTTCTAACAAAAAGTTATGGAAATCTACAAAAACATGAATGTAAATAATATTATTTATTTATGTATGTTATGAGTCTATTAATTTAATGCAATGGGCAACATTGTTTCTTCTTATAATATAATCACAAAGTTTTATTGTAATTTTGTTTTAAAACGACTGGTTTAAGGGACAAAACCTACGTAATCGACTGTAACATCGCGACTCACCATCAAGAACAACTCGAGATGAGCAGGTAGACAATAAAGGTGGCTTTGTGTCTGAGAGACCGTTGTTGATATCTTGTGTGGGTTCTTTATAGAATCCGTTCTTTGTTTGAGATCTTTGTTTTTGCCTCTATTATAAACGCAATAAAGATATACATTTTACTTTATACTTCTAAATATTTTATCAGCGCGTAATTTAATTTATTCTGTGTTGATGTGTTATTATGGAAAGACAGTTCCATTGATGCATTGTGCGCTTTTGTTTTTGCATTCAGAATATTAAAAGTACCGCTTTTATTTTGTTTTAGAAACACTTGAGGGACAAATCCTACGTAATACACTGTAATATTGTGACTCTGTCTTCAAAGACAACTCGAGGCAAGCAGGGAGACAGTAAAGCGGGCTTTGTGTCTTAGATATCGTTATGAATATCTTTTATGGGTTCTTTATATAATTTCTTTGTTTTAACGCAATGTTTTTGTCTCGAGTATAAACGCAATAAAGCTATACTTGGTATTATTATTGGAGCTATTTTGTGTTTGCCGCTCTAAAAATGTGTATTATTATAATCCTTGTAAAAGATTAGCTTCTACTAATTATTTTACTATCGCGTATTACATGTTATTCTGTGTTGTTGTAGTACAAATGTAGTTGTATGGATTTTAATATCTCACTTCTCATCGATTGCATATGTAGTTTTACAATTATATCTTTACCCGCAGTTTCGCTCCACGTGCCAGGCTTTGCACGTGTATGAGCACTTCTGGTTCGAGTGAATTATATTTGTGACGCTAATTTTCAGTTTGCCTTGTTGCTACAATCAAGCAAATACGTCAAAAAGTGTATATTTATGACAATTTTAATTTACTCCGTTATTAGTATTTTTCAATAGTTGATTTTGAATTGTTCCCCATTTAAGAACACACACACACACACACACACACACACACACACACACACACACACACACACACACACACATATTAATCAAATTTATATAAATATATATAAATGGCAATAGCATAACACTGAATCACAAAAAGTACTTGCTCCGCCGGGACTCGAACCCGGATCTCTCACTTTCCGGGTGAATGCGCTACCATTACACCACAGAACCCTTACTTTTTACCATTCAATTATATTGTATTTGGCCGTATCTGTCACATATGCGTTTAAATATTTAATTAAATATTTAAATCATGATATATACCGGGTCTCCCAAAAGTCCCTTCTAACTTTCGAACGGAATTAAACAAACCAATATCCTTTGGGGGGTAGTTATATCATGACAAATTATGATATTTCGCTACATGAGAACTTAGCCCCTCAACCCAAAATGGGGGGTTGGGGGTCAAGTCAAAATGTTTAAATGCAAACCCCCGTCAAATTTACACTTAATTTTAAAGATCTTTATAAAAGAAGAACAGTGCTACAGACTAGAGGTCTTTATCTCAATCCAGTACAAAACAACGGCTTGTCAAAGTTTTATTGAAAAGTTACGCTAAAAAACACTATTTTTCTTAACTCATCTGTTCAGACTTATTCTTAAACTAAGTAGTGCTAAATTAAACTTAACATAATTAAACTTCAAATTCATTTATAAGGCAGCTTTAAACTTAGGCCCCATTTTAAACGTTACGCCTATGATGCTAATTCTCGTAACCTCTTAAACTCAATGGATTTATTTAGTTTCAGCAACATAACAACAGATCATATTTGTAGAATTATTTAATACGTAAGCGTCTACTGGAATAAATTTAGTAACTAATATAAGTCTTCATTATGATCTATCTATCGTGGTAGAATCATGGTGCGAGCAACAAGTTTTTTAACATGTTTAATACGTAGCGTCTACTGGAATAAATTTAGTAACTAATATAAGTCTTCATTATGATCTATCTATCGTGGTAGAATCATGGTGCGAGCAACAAGTGTTTTAAGAAACATTTAATACAGTTCACATCGCATCGACAGATGATTCTAAAATAAAATAAGTAATGCCGTTACTACTTTCTTCAACAATCACGAGGTAATTAGTTAACGTTCCAACTGAATTAACTAACAATTATATTATTCTTTCGTAATGAAAATGTGGAGAGTGAGGCGATGAGAAAAAGAGAGCGCGAGTTTTCCAATTACTGACCGGACGCCATCTGACTACGAGGAACTTAACTAAGTTTTAACGTGATCGATATCTCTTGATCTGTGATTTCCTTCAACAATACTTCTTTCTGTACAAATAAATAACACACCAGATGGAGTTTTTGAATGGAGTTTGTCCACGAATAACAGGACTTTTATAAATCATATCAATGCAATAAGTTAAGAGGGTTAAGAACGTACATATGATATGTCTCGTGGATTGAACATTTAATGCACTTTGATTTAAATAGATCAAAGTATGTTGATGAGTATGTAAAATATATCAACTTATGATTGGCTTCGGTATACTCAAACCTTGAACAGGAATCGAACTATTCATTTCACAATTTATTCTTAAAGGTAGTTGAACGGTCCATAAGAACCCATGTAAAATCTACAAAGCTTATAGCCCATTATCTCAGGTTCTTTATTACTATGTTGTGAGTTTACTGTACTATGATTATGGTTTTAACTGTATAAACAAAAAATAAAAATTTAAAAAAATATAATAAATAAAATTTTAAATTAATTCTAGGAGCATTTATGGTACTATTTATATTATCTTAGTTCCACATATTTATAAAACTGTTTTGTAAATAAAAAAAGGAGTTGTATCTATTATTACTATATTATTATAGTTTTTGAGAAAATGGGTATTTTATGTCCAAAATAGTAAACTTTCAGAAAAAACATCAAAAAGGTACAGATGACACCTTCACTGTGAAAAGTGAAACAGAATGATATACATAAATGAGTTTAAAGTCCCCTGGGCAGTATTCATCCTTATTTAATTCTTCCTCTTTATACTGTAGCCACCATTTTTACTACGGTTTTTTTTCATCTCTTTCAAACCCCTATTTACTTTTGTCAACTTTTTAAGGAATAAAATTGAAGTACTACTCAAATTTTGTACACATACTTCCTCTAAAACTCTTATCTTTCTAAAATTGCCATCATTAAAGGATGTTATTGGATCTAAAACTTCCACTTCAAGAGTGTCTATGTCTAAAAACATTTTTTCCCGGGATTATGCTCAAAGCAATGTTATCGAACAATTAATCGACGTTTTTAGTACGCCCATACAAACATTTTCATCACATTCTTCTTAAGTATTAGTATACGTGTTTATTTCACACATTACAGGTACTTGAATTAACTTCATATGTTTGTAGACTTCTGAGTCCTATGTTTCCCTTCTTAGCAAGTGTAATTTACTAACCGAAAAATCATGGATTCAAATCACGTACTTTGTACAGTAATAAAAAAACCAATGCACTTCGAAGCCGGCATAGCTGATGCTGAGGCTTAAATGAGATTTTAAAAAAAGTGTAATTTGAACAGTAAAAAACAATATTCAGCTGTATTTTGATTTAAATGTTCCTTTTCTATATAGAGGAATACAACTAATTCATTTAGCTATACTTACCAGATGATATATGGATTAATTCTCCAAAAGTTATTAGAAAGCTTGAATAAGAATAAAATAGTTTCAAAAAGTGATTGAACGAACATTTTCCGACAAATTCTTTTAACATTTATAACAAGATGTATAACATATTTTACATACATATACTTTTAGAGAAAACAGTATAAAAAATAAACTAAAATAAAAAAATATTCTTCAAAATTATCAGTGTACAACTCCCTTTAAATTTCTTCTTTTTAATTCCCGTGATCTGTACAAGTTATACTGTTAATTCAGTTCTAAGGATTTTTTTACTGTACCATCAACGCAACAAGCCCTTGTAAGTAATATTTCCAGTCAAATCTCTAGATTTCAGATAACAATTGGTTTTATACAACAACAAGTTCAAGACACAAAGTTTTACATCTCAGGCTTTGCTGACGCTTTATGCAATATTGTATCATAAGCAAAAGAAAGATTTACATCCCCCTGGCATACAAGAAGCTAAATGTGCCGACCCACCGAGTAGGCTTCAGTGACGCTCAACCAAATCCCACTACACTATGATAGACCTAATTTTTGTCTACATAGAAATCAAATTTTATGTAAAATGTAATATCTAAAGATTAAATGTGATGTTGTTATCATTATCTTTACCGATGCGAAAATGTTCAATAACGCTCAGCCATATCTTTTGGAGTGACATGCTGCATTATCAAATTGTATGTTTCTTATACAGGATGAATATAAAGTCAGGACCCCCCCCCTCTGTTTTTTTCTATAGGTAATATAAGGAGATATCCTTTGGGTAGTGGTGCAATATGAAAAGGAATTTTCATTTTATGATATTGAAAATGTTTTGTGTCCCGCAAAAATGCGAAACTTTGGGGGCAACCCAAAAATTTCAAATGTAAACCCCTATCAAGTGACCCCTCATTTTAAAGAGCATGCAAAAACTTAAATAGTGGTGAAAACCAGAGATCGCTATCTCTTTTCCAACATAGCCTTATACAAATTGTAATTAAGTCTTTACACCTAAATTTATTTTGTTTTGGTACAGTTTCCGTCTGCGTGGAAACAGGTTTATTGGTTGTTTGTGTTCTCAATGAGTGAGGCATGTAATGGACGAAGAATCCAATGTTGGAAAGTAAACTGATAAGGAGTTTATTGTCAACGAGTGACTGGGCTTTCCCGGTTCGAAGTACAGTTAGTACAAACTAGTCCATTATTTGTTTCAATCTTGTGAGAACAGGTCATACTTTGACAGTAGTTATTATCTTAGTGGATCATTATTATCCAGTGGTATTGTGTGGTTACTATTCCGTGAAGTATTTTGAGAAGTCTTTATGTGTTTTAGTGTTATTACAATAATTTATTTAGATGTAATTTCGCATTGTAAGTTTTAAATAATATTATCTAGTTAATACTGATTACGAGTAAAAATGGCATGTAGTCACGAAGATAAAATAGAAATTATATTTACTTTCGGGGTTTCGAATGAAAATTATCATGAGGCAGAAAGGCGGTTTAATTTGGCACATCCTGATAGAACTGTGACAAGGAAATACTTAAGAACTTTAGTAAATAAGTTCCTAGAATTTGGTTCCATCAAAGATGCCCCTCGCTCAGGTCGGCCCCCTTTAGGCGGTGACAAACAGTTTGAAATTGTTGCATAATTTGTTGAAGATCCGCAGCAGTCCACCGGATTAGTAGCAAATCTTTGTGATGTTTCCCAAATGTCTGTGGTAAAGTTACTGAAAAAAAATAAATTTCACGCTTATAAAAATAAGCTTATCCATGAGTTAAACGAAGACGATCCAGACTGTCGTCTACAATTTTGTGAAGAAATGGAAGCACTAATTTCTGCTCAGCCATTGTTTGTTCGAACCGTTGTGTTTAGTGATGAATGCAGTTTTTTCGTCAATGGATATGTGAACAAACACAACTGCAGGTATTGGGACACAGAAAATACCCATGTTTTCTGTAAATCTCGCACCCAGTACCCAGAAAAAGTTAACGTGTGGGCCGGGATTTTTGGGAATCACATTATGGGACCGTTTTTTATTAATAGGAATCTCAATAGTTAACTGTATTTGGAAATGTTACAAGAATAAATTTTTCCTGCGATAAATACTGTTATTAGGGAGAATGAATTTGAAGAATAAATCGTTCATTTCCAGCAAGATGGTGCCCCACCACATTATCATCGTGCTGTATGACATTTCCTGGGAACTCAGATAGATGGTCAGTAGATTGGTAGGCGTGTTGTAATAGAATGGTCTGCACGGTCTCCGGACCTTACACCCATGGACTTTTTTCTATGAGGTCACATAAAATCCATAATTTACAAAACACCAGTAGCAAACCTTGAAGATTTAAGAAACAGGATTATTGATTCTTGCAAACCATCTCAGACTTTCCAAAACATCAGAGAGGCGTTCATTCACCCTACGCTTGTCTCACTGCCAAATAGTAGGAGGGCTTCAGTTTGAACATATGATTTGACTTCGTGACGTGGTGAGTTATTAAAATTGTTCTGATAATACTGCCTATTATTTCGGATTAGGAAAGAGATAGCGATCTTTGGTTTTCACCACTATTTAAGTCTTTGTATGCTTTTTAAAATGAGGGGTCACTTGATAGGGGTTTACATTTGAAATTTTTGGATTGACCCCAAAATTTCGCATTTTTGGGGGACACAAACAATTTTCAATATCATAAAGTGAAACTTCCTTTCAATATTGCACCACTACCCAAAGGATATCTCCTTATATTACCTATAGAAAAAGTAGAGGGGGTGTCCTGACTTTATTTTCACCCTGTATAAATGGAGCTTAATGCTAAATTACCAGTCCATGCGTTAGCCTAATTTTTAGAAATTGTAGACAAACAGACTGATTGATAGAGAAACATAAATGAATTATTTTTTCAAACTCAATAGGTTTCACTAAAGCTCAACTAATAAATAACTTTCAGCATAAAACAAATCACAATGTATAATCGTGGATCCCTTGAAACGTTTCATGCTTAATCCACATTTTCACTATAAAAATGTATATTATTCAGTAATAATCTAATTACATCTCGAACCATCATATTCGTTAAAAAAGACTCCATCGTGGGTGTTCCTTTATATTTAAGAACTAAACTTTCAAAATTGACTATCGTTCCTCGAGCAATATTTTCTATTCGCAAAGAGTTTTGTAAAATGTGCGTGAATGACTCTTGGAGGTTTATTATATTTAATATTTCTTTCCTAAACGTGATGCAGGATTGTAAATGATAAGGATTATCAATATTTTCGATGGTATCACAATTTATTTACTGTAACCATTTAGATAACATATTTGTACTATGCAGACCATAGACGCACTATTGTTTATGCGTAACAATCTATAAAATTAAAATTTTAAACAGTTTTCAATAAACCGGAAACCTAAGAGGTAAACCACGGGGTGGTTCAGGTGGTGTTGTCTGTTTGTTATCGACCCAATCCTCAGACAATAACGTCAAGAACAACTGGAGATGTCTTTGTCTCTGTGAGATCGCCTTTTATAGAATTTTCAAGTTCCTTGTTGATTTTTATGATCAGTTATTTGATTATCTCCTCTATAAATCGATATAATTGTCACTCATTATACAATATATACATATAATGCCATATATATAATCAATATAGACTGAAGGAGCTTGCTGATTCTACTGCAGTATCTGCAATTGCTCATTAATTATATGAACAGTGACAAAGAAGAAAGTAAAACATATAAAGAAAGTAATAAATAATATCCAAAAATAATTATTGTAAGTACTAGGATTGTAATATCTGAGCGGGTGATAAGCAAAGAAGAGAGCGGAAATATCACAATTACTGCCCAGTTCCATTTGAGAAGGGAGGTTAACATAGTTTATGGACTTTTTTACTCTCGACTCTGATGGCTTTGTAAAACATTACTTCCTTTATCGCAAACCAAAAAAGCAAAAAGAGTGATGTTGAGAAATAATTATAGCATTACTATGTTAACATTCATAACTATACATTTTGTAACATACTGTATAACGATGGCAAATGTCCGAAATAATTAGTTTAGACTTCATTCATTTCATTTGCGATATTAAAATATTAAATTAAATGTAAAAAAATAATCCATTAACTTACATTACTATGATCAAGGTTGATTTCAAGTAAAAATATACAAACAAACGATTTTCAAGGAACCTGTAATGATCCTGAAGGAAAAGTTTGAAGAAACTTTGATTCTCCTCCATTACATGGCTTAAACTGTGTTTTTATGCTCTTTTAAAACGTATGTCATCTGGAAATTATTGCAATTCAAACTTAAACTAGTATGTTTTAAAATTATTTTGTTCTCAATAGTTCAGCAAAATACCATCATTTTTATCCCCAATTACATTTCCATTAGGTCCATAATTCAGGCATAACAATATTACTCCTGTTTTTTTTATATTTTTGTATGGCTACCATTTATATTAGACTAGGCTAAGAATTCGCTAGGAAATACTAATGAATCTTCCTTGTAATTTATTTATATATTTAAAACAGTACATTTTATTACTAGTCTTGGAAATAACCTATTGTGGAGCTCAATCATTTTTAGGGACGAGGTTTATTTCACCATGGAAAATGCTATTGAAGCCCTCAATAGAACTTTCGATACGAATATTGAACTAACTTTTCATCACGAAGTCCTTTAAAATATTATCTAAAATTTAAAATGTAGTATTTATTCTTCCATAAGGAAACGTAACACTAATTAATAATTTATTTATTGAAAAATTAACTATTTGAAGGTAAGACTGTTAAAACAAATAACGGCATTTTAATAAGTGTCGACCGTTAAAGAGATGTTTATATAGGGAAAATAATGTTTGGGAGGGTGAAAATGAGCTGATTTAGCTACGAGGCAAACGAAACCATGGTCTTTGGATGAGTGTCATTGATGCGTTAGTAGGCTGACACCATTTCTTTTTTTTTGACGGGGGATGTATAAACTTATTTTCTGTAAGGTTTGACACCCTGATAATGAAATAATCTCGTCACGCATACTCCTATACATTTTATACATAAAATAAGTAACTATATAATATGCACAGAAACACGCAAAGATCCATATTTTAATCATTTTCATGCCTATAAATTAATAGTAGTATTAATGGTTTTACAAATAGCAATTTGTAAAATAATTGTTCAAATTATCATATCACAACCACAACCGATTACATAACCATTTATATAGGGGCAATCGGAGCAAATATCCTTGGGCACCACGAATGTTGTCTTGAGAAGGGAAACACAATTATTTTAGTGTGAAACAGGAAAAGTAATAACACCGTCAAAGACTAAGATTATTTCACTTATGATGAGCATACAGGCTTGAAAATCATATTCAAAATTAAAGGGACAGGTTCGATAGGTAGGATAATGTGTATTTAAATTTATTTTATGTTGAGAGTGGCTGCAAATGCAACCCTTTGCCCCGGGCACTACCAGTTCTAGGAACGGTCCTGTTTATGTAAGCAGTTAGGACTAATCCAAAGTAAGTTTGAAAAATAGCAAAAGCTAAGACAGAACTACGTTTTTATAGCTGAACTAACATGAAATAATATAGTAACGTAAGTAACATCAACAATGTGTAAAATAATATCACATAGGCAACTTACCAGTGTTGTTAACTTACTAATAGCCAACTTACTAAGTAAAATATAAATCTAAAGTCGTGCACGGGCTAGTGATAAGTTGGTCCGCATATTTAGCGTGTGCTAAAAATAGTGGTTAAACGTTTAACTTATTAAGTTTTGCACTGAATCAACGAAGAACTGATGATTTGAAATAGTTGGGAAAATCCACAACCTTTCGAAGTACGTTAAATCCAATTATTCACTATTCAAAAGCTACATGTGATAGTTTGATATCGACGTCTGAAAAAGGAATTAGGAAGCATACAGAGGATAGTATACAGATTTCTGGAAGATTTTATTTCTCTTACCTAACCCACCCAAGATTATTATAACCTTTATTAACTGGGTTCTGTATCGTTTGTTTGATCTTTAATTGAATCGCAAGAAGCATAATAAATCAATTTTGTTTGGTTATAGGAACTGTACCGTAAAAATAAATTATTCGTTATTGGTAAAACATTATACCCTCAATTTATTCCACTGTATTTAAACATAACTGTATTAAACGTTGATATTTACTGGAGATGTCTCACTCATTTTCGTAAAACTTACCTCAGAAACTTCCGGAGCGGAAACTTTAATAATAAAAGTCTGTGCTCTTAATTTCTTTTACGGAGTTTTACTAACAATGCTGCAAACTTCAGTTCTGGATTCCGGCACTGAGTTTCTTTTCCTTTAACTATGTTTTAACTAATTACAAGAGTAATACCAAACACTGGTAACAATACATCAATTATTTATTTCAACAGGATTAAAACTAAAATATAAGTATTAAAAAGTATTCTTGTAATAGACAATTATTCTCAGTATTTATTGAAATTTCCTGATAACCAATATTGAGTCGTTTGAATTCTGAAATATTTTCAGTGTCGTAAAAGACTTAAGAAATTAAATCCCGTATTTTATTCATAAGATTTTTTTCCAAACAAGATGTTCACAAAAAACGTATAGGACATGATATGAATTTTGTTCGTTAAAAATAATTTCACAGTACGGTTTAATAACTTATTTGAATATTATCTACTGTATGTTACTACGTCCATTGATAATCGTTTTTAGGGCCCGCGACAGCACGCTACGATGGAGTTATTGCAGGTGGATTTAGCCTATTATGGTACCTGTACGAGTACACTACCTCCATGGTCCACTGTAATGATTCTATGCCACAAACTTCATTAGTCTCAATGCCTCCCTAAAACGATCTAACCAGGTACTCAATTTAGGCCCAGCCAACCACGTCTTCTATCAGTCAGGATAGTGATGTCCACACCATCAGACCCAAGCTCCATCCTTTACCAGTTTTCACGTTCCCAGACCATAAGGATGGTTATAATCATCCCAAGTACTACGCCAAGAAGACTAGCTGGAAATAGTGTACAGAATAACTCTCCTTAATTTAGACTAGTTTCGGCGTTAACCAAAGGAGTACAATCCACCTGTATCCAGTAGTCTCTACGACATTAAATTTCTGATTCAGGACCTCTTGTCAACAAGTAAGCGTAACAAAACCAAAATTAGGTTACCCAACAGTGACCTTCCCATCATGCTCCTGTGAAGCCTTATGGAGTCTCTTCTCATCCTTTACTCTATGATGCAAGCATGAAAATAGTACTTTTCTAATATAACATAATTTAAAATGCAAGCAGGCACTGATTTTGTTTTCTATACTGCATATTACAGCATCTACGTAGGTAGTATAGCATAATAAGTATTAATAGTAATATAAAATGTATGCTCAAATTGAATAAAATACAATTTCTCTAGATCTAGGAGCCTAGAGAATAATATAAGAAAGAGACCAAAGACAAGGTTTTTGCTCATGACCATTACGGACCTCGGGGTCTATACTTTGGAGTTTAAAGAAGGGTGCTACACAATACCTTAGTAAGATAACATTGTGCCAAGTCCCTGCCAACTAGACCAGAGGTCTCGATTTATCATGTCGCGGACAGAGTAAAATGTATCTCACAGCTATCTCGCTAGCTCCATCCACAATAACCTCTATTTTGCATCAGTTTTATAAATTATCACGTAAAATATAATTATCTTTAGAAAAATCTTAGACTAGTATATGACAAAAATTTATAAAACGAACATATGCAAAACGTACTCCAAGAAAACACTAAATATATATTCATTTTACGGAAGGTAAAACATATTTTTAAAATGTGATTAAATAATTTTTAATTAAAACGGAGGTATCAAAACAATAAATAATTATTTCGTCTCAGCTCAGATGTATCAATGAAAAACATTACTTTTTGTGCTCCAGAGGTTTTGAGTGTGAATTGCTTTCACACTGCTTAAATTTTGGTAGAGGTAAAGTACAAAATAAGTTTCGAGAATACATGTACTTTAGGAATAAAGTGTAGCAGCAATTTCCGGATATTTTCCTTCATTTTTCAATTTTGCAATCTGATCTGATCTCAGGAGGATAAACTTCAACTCATGTGCAAAATGACCAAATTACCAGAAATTACCAAACACATGTTGTGTATCAAACTAAACGTAAACTATCTCGAAATCAAACACTCCATAAATGCAACACTAATTACTGTATATTGAACTATATATTCATGTGATACAATACTTATTCTCACAGCAATCACAAACAATTGGCAAATAAGAATAGCAATCGGAAAGGCAATAGCACCAACATGATGGTGGTAGATAAGGACTTGGACGTGGGCTTTTTTATTGGTTCTTAAGACAATATGATGACTATACGTAAATTGATAAATCTTGGCAATCTATTTTGTTACATTTTTTATTTTTCATTTGTTGTACTGGCAACATAAGCGACCTAGTTTCACCAACAGTTAATTCAATGTTAGATTCACTAATTCAGTTTATTAACCCTTGATTCGACTTTGTTTGAAATTGAAGAAGTGAGATCTCTGATACAATATGTATACTCAATGTATACTACATTCTTAGAACCAGCAATTATAAGCAGCATTAACTTTTCTGTAATTATATTATCGTATTTTCTTTGTGGTTTTTTTATTATAAGCTTTTGTATTTCTTATATATTTTATACAATAAATACAGTTTTGGAACACAATTTGACGTTTTTTACTATGGCTTTTTAGGGTGTTTTGTGTTTGAAACGCTGTTCTGACGTCCTTATCATTTTCCCCGATAATTCAGGCACATTGATGTAACATAAACGTAAAGATATCACCATTTTCAGTTATCGCTGAGGAACAATTTCTCTTTTTCGAACAAATTAACCAATACCAATTTAAATCAAATAAATCAATTCCATCCTAGCATTCGGGAAACATCGGGTTTTTTCGTAATTTACTTCTACAACATAAATACAAGCTTATATGCAGTCCGTTTTATTGATTATATTCCTTTTAGCATCCTTTTTCTTCTTATGTTCTTTTAACATTTTTTGTATAAAAAGATTACTAAGGTTATATGTACCATTTAGAACTTGTTCAATGTAAGTTAATAAAAACGACATACAAATAAGATAGTTCATTTCAATGGCTTTTATTTTTTAACTGTTAATTCTGTAGTTGTTATCTCTCAGTTATAATGTATGCTGTTGCCGTCAGTTATGTCACTAACTTGGTTTAAAACTAATCAATTATATGTAATTTATTCTTAAATCAATTATTTTTCCAGCGTTGAAGTTTACTCGTACAAAAAAACCACCGTTGGATTATACTAGTTGGATAAAAGCTCACTTAATTAAGAGTCTTTATCAAATTGGAAGTTAAGAACTGCAAATAGAAATACATATGTAAATGTTGTGGTCATTGAATGAGGCTTTAATTGTTAAAAACTGTGGCAGCACACTTAATTATAATCGAAAAAACACATTGCTACAATCGTACTGTCTTTTGTAACAACGTATGTGCTACAGTGTTTTAGTCATCTATGATAAACATTCATCAAAATTTGGTCAGTCCTGGCGCTTGAGTAACAATCTGACAAATGCCTCTCGAGCAACATACAAACCACACTGTATTAAATCAATCGTGACCAAACATTGAAGTGCTTGTTCAATTGATTAGTATTCAGGTAATTGGCATTTGAATGGTTGTTTTATTGCATTGATCTAATTATAACTTCACCGCTTCATCGAGGACGTTTATTTGAAGTGGGTTAATTTTCATTCCGCTTTTGTACTTTATACGGTATTTATAAAGTTAACTTACAGCTCAACTTTTAGATTTCTGATATTTCTCTAGATTTATATGGCAGCAAATAAACATCGACAAAAATTTAAATACTGTATGTGTGAAACAGGCCATATTTATTTGGCTTGGCATTAATTTTTGTTACTGCGTTTTACAATTTATAAATATTCACTCATTGTCACTCCACAGGCATTTTCATACATAGATGAACATATAACACTTATTTATAACGCGGTTATTCTTGGATGAATATAAATGAAATTATAGTAATATACTGCGTGTTCAAAAGATTAGCGAAATTATTTTGTAATGCGAATAAGGTAAACCAAATAAAAAGTTTCTATAACATTATGATCTATTTCACTTCATTCGGTGTATCTCTTTAAATATATATTTATAAAATATATTTAAAAAATAAAAAGAAATTTTTTAAAATATATGAAAACATATATAACAAATATATTTATTATTTAAGAAATCATAGCTCAGAGATTGTTTATGTTACGCCCATGAAGGTTTACACGTTTGTACGTTATATTGGGATGTAACATTTTAGTCAAAAAAACTCTATCGTAAATAGTTTAACTCGATGGTAAGTTGGTAGTTTAAAATGTGAAATGGAAAATTTCATTAAAACCGATGATAACAAAAAAGTTTTATAGTCATAAAATAAACCTCCAAATTCAAATTCAGGATTTCATTAGATTTTTATACACGCATTTATTCCGATATTTATCTTTATTTTGTAACAGGTAAGGCTAAAAATATTTGTAACAGTTAAGGCTTTTTAAAAACTATCGTTAAATTTATATTGTTCCTCTTTCTCGTCGGTATTCATGAAGTTTTGATTGATATTTTTTTTTAAAGCCACCACTAATAACGATAGATATTTCAGAAATTATTTGCATAGAAATAACATATAGAAACAAGAAAAATAATAACTACGTAACTTTCAGAGTAACTTAACGTAACCGTTTCTGAGTTATAAACTTTTTACTAAATACACAAACAGACAGACTTTAAACGAAGAGGAATAAACCAGTGAATACAATTATTCCTTGGAAATAGAATACAGTGGAAGAAACACTATGAAATAAGCCTCAATTACTGCAAAAAAGTAATTAATAAAATACCGCTAGGATGTAATTAATTAAAAATCATAATGGTCATAAAAGTTGATGAGACATTACCACTTTAGGTAGAGCTGATATGCTAATGAAAACTTCTATTTTTACCCCATAATAAATGGTGATAAATTGCAACTACAAATATGACTAACAAAGAGTACATTGAATAAATAAGTATTTAACCAGCTACTTAATGAGACAGAGTACTAGGCTTTGAAATACAGTACATACCCTATCCTTGTAGATTGTAAATCTATCATGTGAACGATACCAACCAATATCCATTTTCTATACATTTAACGTTTTTTCAATAATGCTACAAACATTTAATAACGTTTAAAATATTTGCAATAGGTACTTTTATCGGCCTAACTAACGAATTCTAACACTGGCCCATCCAAATGGAACTAAAATTTGTAACCCGAGGACAAAATACAAATTCCTACCACCGAAATGTTTGGACATTGGACGAATTAGTTGTTACCAGAATCTAATCCAGGGGCCGTCTTATTCCTTTTTGTATATTAAATTATTAAAAAAGGCTAAAATAATTGAACACTTGTTTCCTCAAAATTGGTCACCATTGGTTAACTGAATATTCTTGTTGCAATATAAACAGAGACAATAAAGAGTAGAATAATAAAAGTAATTGGCTGAGTGAAACCTATTATTCAGGAATCTCATTTCTGTCTGTCAACATGAGATCTTGAGAACAAACAGACTTATAGAATGGAAATTTTCATGAAGCTTTATTTCCACATAGCCGACAAAAAGTTCTATTATCGTGCAATTCTATAGGATTTAACTGAGCACTATAGAGTGACCCTTTGAGGGACTGGGCAGGTTGAACTAAACACGAACTAAACAGGAACCCCAGGTTGTTTATAACACAGTATTCGGTTTTTGTGCCCTGAACTTGCGAAGTAACGTATTATATATGGTTAGCTGCCATAAACTTTACAATATTACACTGTCGGTGTGGAATATTTTTGAAATTACGTTACAGCCGCGGTTTTATGCCACGTTTTAAAATGTCTAATGTCAGGAAACACACTACGTCAAAACACACCGGAAACATTCCACAGTTGTGAGCTGTGTGACTCACATGGATGTGTTTTCTTATTTGTGGAAACAAATAATCGACAGTTTCGAGTATTTTACTTACGAAATACGAAGGTCGTTTAACAAGACCTTAGAAAGTCCTAGAGATGGCGCTCGTGGGATTGAAAAAGATTTTGTTCGTAAGCAGTATTATTGATTAGATAGCTTCAAAAATTCAGCTCGATAAATTTGTTGCTATTGACGATTGAAGTGAATAAATGTATTTTTGTTTAAAATAACGGAGAAAAATGCACTTCGAGCGGTGATAAAATATTTTTATTTGAAAGGCTTAACGCCTAAAGAATTCAAATCTGAGTTGAATTGCAGTTCACGGCACATCTGCTCCTGTTTTTGTAGCATTTTACGATGGAGTAAACGAGTTTAAACGTGGCCGTTCATCTACAAATGATGAACATCGATCGGGACGACCAGTGAAATTGTCTACTCCAGAAATGATCGAAAAAATTCACATAACCGAACATTTTTGAATTACCAACGAAATGATGTACACGATATAGTTGAGGCTACAGGGATATTAGAAGATGTGTATTCGTTTCAATTTTGGATCAAAAATTGTTAATTAAAAAAATTGCCGCGAGATGGATAATAAGGACTTGGTAACCGAGGATAATAAGGACAATCGTGTGGTCGGTGGCAAAAATGACTGAAGTTCAAAACGTTTCAACATCCACCGTACTCGCCAGATTTGGTCCCCAGTGACTTCTTCCAGTTTCAAAATTTGAAAAAAGGCTTCACGAACAACGCTGCACTTTAAATGTGGAAACTATTGAACAAACAAACGTTTATTTTTAAAAACTTCCTAAATTTTTTTTGACGGTTTAAAAAGCTTTAAAAAAATTGTAAAATGTATAGAGCTGAAAGAAGATTAAGTTGAGAAATAAAAAAGAAATTTTGCCAAAAACTAATTTTCTATCTTTATCTAAGGATTTATCTTTTTCGACCCTCATACAAGGGGTCGAATTGAATAAATAGAAAAGATGACGTAATCAACGGAAATAAAACTACATAACGTTGGTTCATTTACTATTACATGTTACATTGTAGAACAAAGTTTACGTGAAAAAAATCCCTAATTGTAAAAAAGTGCTTAAGAATTAAAAATATTACGCATAAATTAAACATTATTAGCACATGTTTTAGCGACATTTGGCTTAGACAGATACATTTAACTAGTATTTTTAACATTTTTTTAATTTATAACCTTTTTTAATAATAACATCATCCATTTGTGTTAAATTCCAGAGAACCAAATTTACACCTAATGTTAAAGAGGTTTTCTTAATTCTTAATTGTTGTAAGTAAATTTTAGAACTGAAAAGTTTCTGATATAAACATTTTAATATAGCTACATTAAATAAATTCCAAAAGTTCCAATTCTAAGATGACCTTTATTGGCCTAACACGGAAAAGCAGAAAGAAAATTAATGGGAATGTAATTAGGCAATTGCTGCACATGACGAGTCTTAAAAGTCAAATTTTGTGTATAGTACAACTTAAATGTAAGTTTTAGGTAATCCTGAATTTCTCGTCTCTCTGAAATGCAATGACTATCTCATGTCATATTCTCAGCTAGAAAAAGTTAAAATGATTTTAAATTAATGTTAAGCAGATTAAAGTATAACAAAACAATTTTACGTACGGTGTTATGTGCAAAAGTTCAAAGAAATGTACCAAGTGAATTATTAAGTATATAATCAATGAAAGGGTATAAGAAACTGTTTTACTATCAACGTGTACCAAAGATTGTAATTTACGGTGTGCCCATTTCATTTCTTAGCAAAGTAATAAAAGAACTTTGGTGTTATTGGCACTTTCTCTTTTCATTTTGTGTAACGCAAAAGATTAAAGAACTGTTCCCGCAGAGAAATCAAACAAACATGTAATTTCGTTGAAGCATTTGGAATTGAAAAGCGTTACCTTTTAAATAACTAATATTTGTATTTCAATTCGACTTTTACGAGGGAAACTGATATTGACAGTGTTTCAGACATTGTTTTGATTTATATTTCGAAACAGTTTGCGGATTTCTTTAAAAAACTCTAATATCGCAATTCTAAGCGATAATAAAACCGGTAAGCTATGTATGACCCACACATATCCAGGTGATATATAAGCAAACGTATGTTCCAACCAACTGTACATTGGACAGAAATAGTGTACGCGAGGGAATAGAAAACTCCTTTGTTCTTTCTCGGATAGTTTTGAAAAATCGTGACCAGAAGCTTTGAGAGAGTTTATATAAAGCAGCTGATGTAAGGAAACAGCTGGAGTATTGTATCAGCCCTTCTGTATTTCTCAAGTTCCACAGCCGTCAATAATTTCTTGACGCCTACACTTGCTTCACAATATTTTTTGTCAATAAAATAGTTTAAATATTTAATAAAGACAAAATTAGCACTTTATTTATCAACATTCTATATTTATGATCAGATATTTTAATGTACCAAAGACATTTACAAATTAAACCACTACTTTAAACAATACATTTTTTTAATTTCCATTAAATACAGTTTTGAATGTTCCTTATTAGTCTTTGAAGTAAATCCAATACAATACTGATGAGATTTTTTAACGAAATAATTTACGTTTACCAACAATATTTACTTTAGAAGTTTCCAAAATACGTTTAATTATTAAAGTCTACTTATAATACTGTTTATTTTCATCTCATCTTCTCCCTCGCCTCGTTCATGGCCTCTATCCATTCTACATGTGCTTCGTAACTGAACTAACTGAACAGAAACATGCTTCATGGCGGTAACATTCCGATTGTTACAGTCGAGCTTACAGTTGATATACGATTGATATTACAGTGCAATTACTGTTAAATTTCTGTTTTGCTTGTTTTTATTTAAATGTAGGTTAATCTCTATCATCCTAATCTTAAAAAGTACATTTGTGTGTAGTTTTGCCACAGTTGTGACATGTATATTGTTATTTTCATTTATGTGTTCTGCAACTTTATACAGAAACAAGTGAAGAATTTTAATTGTGTTATTATTTAACATTTAATGAAAAAGTAAACTAACAGCAGAAACTCATGATTTGTAATGGGAGAGTAAGTTTTATATATATATATATATATATATATATATATATATATATATATGTGTGTGTGTGTGTGTGTGTGTGTGTGTGTGTGTGTGTGTGTGTGTGTGTGTGTGTGTGTGTGTGTTTTACATAACATTGTGATTTTGTCTCAATAGAAAGATTTGTATTTTTAACCATTTCGTTAATCTTATCTTCTCTGCTTAATATATGATCAAACACTCCAATAAATGAAAACTTTTTATTTTGTGAGATGATGAAAAATCTGGAATCTATCAAATTAATTGTGACAACTGTGATTTCAAATATATTTGCCAAACAAAAAGGAAAATAAAAAAGAGAGTAAAGGAACATAAAGCATGTCTGAAGTATCAACAAGAGGAAAGATCGGCCATGGCGAAACATGCACTTCATACTGGACACTGTTTTTCACAAGTCAAATTATTAAAAGAAATCAAAAACAACAAATTCCTCGATGCTTACGAAACTATTTTTATGCAGAAGAACCAAAATTATTTAGTAAATAATGAGCCTGGACCTCTACAAAATTCACCGTTACTGCCTTTAATCTAATTAAATACTAATTTTTATATATACAATAGACATACTTCCTGGCCTTTAAAATCTTATCTCTTTGTATTTTTCAAGACATATGTTTTTATTTAAATCTAAATTGTTTGTATTATTACTTTACTGCACAGTTTTTGTTTACATGGTGTCAACATCGTTGTTGTGTTGCGTTGCTAAGATTGAATAATTGAGTGTTATTCAAGAACATCATCATTTGAGTTAAATACGTCGAATTGTGTGTTTGTCGATACAATCTTGAGATTTTAGATTTTATACTTGCGGTTGCCTTTTTAAAACTTACCTAAATATCATTTTCCATTTGATTAACCTCAAAACATTATGGTTTAACTGAGGTGTGTGTTGTGTCTGTGCCACTATTGGCAAAGTTAGACATTTATTAGGCATCAAATTTCTATCCTTTGAAATTTTGTGAAATTATACGTCACATTTACACACATTTTATTTATTCCGGTAGGTTGGTCCTGACAAAATGTCAGGTTCAGCGAACTCCCCACCAGGAGATATTGAATCACAGAAATTGGAAATGGAAACTCAACTGGCGGTTGCTTCGATTATAGGTCTAGAAATAGAAAATACGAACGTCAATCATGATTTTGCAGAAAATGTTACAGTACAATCAGACCATAACACTACTTACGTAGGTCAACAGAAAAGAAAGTTCAGTGAAGGTGATAATTGTATTAATCCAACAGAACAAAATCCTAGACCCAATGCCTCCAGTTTGGACACAAATCATGTGGCAAAAAGACCTAACATTAGACGGTTGAGATTATACAACGAATCAAACAAAGGACCATATGAAGTAATCATACAAAGCAGGGACGGGAAAAAAATCAACCCATTTTTGGTAGGCAAAATATTTAAAAATGGAGACTGTAAAATTGACCATATTAAACGAGTAGGCAGAAATCTAACTGTGATTTGTGAAGATGCTTTTTCGGCAAATGAGTTAGTAAATTGTGTTCATTTAAATAATTTTAATGTTTTTATACCAGCCAGTAAGGTGGAAATCACTGGGGTTGCGTATATCGAACCTGAAATTACTGAAACAAAGTGTTTTATGTAACTGCCGTAAGTTTATGCATTCTACTTAATACAGCACTTTCACACCTTAGTACGCCATATTTTACAAATCGTATTAAAGTTCTGTTTGCATTTTTTTCGAAAGTTGTGAATGTAATACTAATAGTAAATTATAAAAACTGCGACAGCTTGAATCTCCTTCATAAGGGTTCACGACTAAATTTCTTTCTGGTTACGTTCCGAAGCTCCTAAATGCCCTATTTAAACTCTGATAGAGTAAAAATGTTTATAAAACTAAAAATCAAATTGATTGGTGTTTTTTTAATTGATTAAATTTGTTTACATACAGAGGAGGGTAGATTTCAATTCTGGAAACGTTGTTATACTTTTTTGTAACGTATAACGATGGCAAATGTCCGAAATTCGACTATCATTTCAAATCATCATCTTCAGTACTAAACTACTAACAAAGTTGTTTTCACTTTAAAGTGAGATTTTGGAAAACACCATGACCTACGGGCGGAGGGAGGTCAATGGTTGAAGTTCAGCATAGTTTTCATGGAATTAAAAAAAGAATTGGCCATTCTTGTCGGGATATCTTTAGTACCTACTTTATGGCACTAATGTACTAATAATAATACTACACTAATACTGGTATTACATTGCATATAGTATAAATATTTGCTTAAAAACAGTAAAAGGTGTAACGAATGTGAATGATATGTTGTGTCCAAACGTCATACTTGCTCGGCCATGTTAAACATTCATGAAAAAAATTATCCTTTTTTACTGGTTGTCATTTCGAAACACATCTTTATGATTAGTGAAAAAAAATTTAAAAGATCTCACGAAAATATGTCACGAAGGAAATGTCTAAGAGATCTATTAAAACATTACTCAAAAAAAAATTATGGTTGCCTGTAAAGTCGGTTTTACGGGCGAAGATTTTACGTGACAACGTCTTTTTCTCGGTAGAATATTTATTGATATGAATATAATTAAATTGCACAATAGGAACAAGGAATTGAATTTGAAAATAAGAATTGCACAAATTTTAACTATAAAAATATATTTTGTTTACTAAAACATTGTACATAATTTGAAATTAATTAAAATTTGTTATTGTAAATGGTAAAGTTGAATAAAACATTTACTAAAATTGAAATTTGAAATTCTTGCTAAACACAGTTAAATTCTAACTCCGCGCGTGGTGATTGGTCGGTTTAGTTCGTTTGTTTGGTCGCACTTGTTTATGACAGGTTAGAGGTTATATAATTTGTTATTTTAAATGTTTTGACTAGCAATACGCGCTGTTTCTTCTCAATCGAATGAATTACGATTGATTGCAGAGTGATTTTAAAACTAATAATTTACTTAAACACTATCAACATTTGTCAATAGGTATGACATAACCTATAAACTCAGTTTCTCAACTTTTGTGTCAATCTAACAATTAATCAATCAATCATAGTTTACGATAATGAAATATCAGTGTACAATTATTTACCTTTATTGTTGTAGTTGTTGTAAATGACAAATCTAAGCACTCCACATTTTCACGAATAAACATAGTTATCTGCTTTATCCCGTGCGGCGGACCCTCAGTTATCTGCTTTATCCCGTGCGGATCCCGGTGCGGCGGACCCACTGGACGGGCATCGTAACGTTACCGGGCGTTACACTTTTTCATGAGTGACTCCGAGCCGCAACCTAATTTAAGACGTTGTCACGTCAAAAAATTCAACTGGCCAACCTTGGCAGGGATTGGGACTGCCTGTGCTTAAAACAGTTGCCGTTGCATTCACCACTGTTACTAGAACCAACAGCAATGGCTGCAGTGACACTGTTATGCGCACCCAGGTTAGGGCATTACATGGTACTAGGGCCAGTCCTTGGGCAGGTTGTCACCCTTCTACCATGTAATACCCCCCTCCCTTATTAGGTTGGAGAATTAGAATATCTCGGTTTAGGTCACGTGTGCTGCTATCTACCGCAGGCTATATACATCTACACGAAAAGATCCGTAAAAAATATTCATTGTGAATTATGGAACTTTATGGCATAAATACTTTATAACAGCGTTTTTTATTTTCAGATTATAGATTTTTTTTTAATTTTGAGTAGTCCGCGCAGATTTACGCTATAAAATAGGTTTTATATTAAAAAAATCTGGTTGAGATTACACGAAAACTGATTTGATTCTCGGTTACAATTTAAATAATATAAATAAAGACGCTACTCCGTATGATTTTTAGGTTTTTGTCTTGTAAGTGTCTACTGAATTGTACCGAATCTTTCAAGTGCACAATGTGCTGACTTGAGGGATGTATGAAATATTATTGTAAATACGTTTAATTGTTATATTAGGATACCGACCTTTATGAAAATTAATACAAGTCACAACGGTTAAAGGCGACGAAATACTGAAATAATTATAAATTTTGTTTCTATAGAAACGCTTTTGAACAATGCAGTTCATTGATTGACTAACGTGATGGGTATTTCATTGCGGGACTTTTCAACCACACAGTACGTAACAAAAAAAAAAGCGGTAAACGTATCCTTGAAGATTCTTGCTACGCTACTACATTTGCGGCAATGAAGCGTAAAATTCTCTAATGTCTTTTAGAACTTGCAGCTGCTTTTTTTTAGAAAAAAAAACCTTCGTTACCGTAGACGATTTATACGGTGTAATTGATGATTCCATACAGCGATTCTGTATAATTATGAATGTAATTGCGAAAGTCAAATTATATTAATGTTAGTGTTAGACCGTAGGGAATTATTTTCGTAAGTTGATCTTATGAAATAAAGTTTATTCGTGGAACTGCCTTAAGTTTATAAATTCTACTGAATAAAACACTTTCACACCTTAATACGCAATATTTTCCAAATTATATTAAAATTTGGTGTACATTTGTTCAAAGCTGTGAATGAAATACTAATAGTAAGTTATAAAAAAAATCTGCGACAGATTGGATCTCCTTCATAAGGGTTCACGACCGAATTGTTTTTTTATTAATGATCAGGAATTTTTACACATGAAGAAGAGTGTAGATTTCAATCCTCGAAACGAAGTGTTATACTTTGTGTAAAATATAATGATGGCAAATGTCCAATATCCTGTTATCCTTTTAAATCATCCATCGTAAATACAAAACTTTAAACAAATTTTTTCTTTACTTTAAAATGAGACATTTTGGAAAACACTATGACCTACGGCAAGGGTGTGCAATGGTTAATATTCAGCATAGTTTTCGTGGAATAAATAAAAAGTGGCCAACAAGTACATATGGCTCCCTTATTTAATTTTAATTTTATTTTATTTCCAACGAATCAACCATTACAAAAGCGAGCATAATAATTTATAATTATAGTAATAAGCAACAATGACTAACACAAAACTAAAAAAAAAACTAAATCCAGGCAATAAGGCACTTATGGGTATGGTCCCCTAAAGGCACCATCAAAAACCAAACCCGAGCACAGGGTGTGCGTGCGCGTCCGCGTTTGTGCCGCGTTTGTGCCGCGTGTGTGTTTTGAAATTCATAGTTGAAAGGTCAAGCACTGAGAATCACATAGAGCTCTGTTGAAGGAAGCCAAGGAAGCGCAGAAAAAAGTCCATGTGTTCTGGTAGCAAGCATCCAAGTCTCTGCATCCTAATCACAGGACTGTTTGGCTGCATAGGAAGTTGTCACTGAAGCTCTTGCAATAAAGGACTCTAGATCTTGTGCCAGTGGGAATTTGGAAATTTATTTTCTGTAGCAGGTCTGGGAAATCGATGATCTCCGTTAACCAGCTTGTACAAGAAGAGAACGTCATGGATGAAGCGTCTTGTTTCAAGTGAAGGTAAGTTAAGATAAGACGAAATCTCTTGTACTGGGACATCCAGATACCTAAATCCAAGGCGCACTCCCGCAATTCTCAGGAAACCTCCTCTGCACCCTCTCAATGCTATCCCTCAAGTACAACTAGGTGAGGGGACGCAAACGACATTAAAGGTGTGGTCTTATCAAGCAAGCAATACAGCGTCCTCAAAGACGCGCAGGTCGGAGAAGGCTTAGAAAACTCTGAAGAGAAGACCAAAAATTTTAAGGGCTCTGCTGCATGTGGTCATAGAGCCGTGTTGTAACAATGTCTGTTTTTATAGGGGGTTTAAAAATAAGGAATTCTTATTATGTTTTTGTGAGAGGAGAATATTTTTTAGTTAATGACATGTTATGATTTTTATTTCTTCCACCTACATTTATACTCCAGTAGCTCAACATCAACGCAGGAGACGTCAGCTGACGAGGTCCGGCTCGACCGGGTAAGACACAGAGTTTCAGGATACATCCGCCGGAGGTCGCTTCAAGGGCTGAAGCGCCTTACAGCGGACGACTCCAGTACTACAGTACGTAAGTACGCTGTGCCTGGCTTCCTCGCTCTCTCGGTCGCTGTCTCTCGGTCGCTGTCTTTCGGTCGGTGATTGCAGTCGAAGTCGTCGAGTCGGAGTCGCTGCCCCACACACGCCACGATAAGGTGCAAGTAAGTAGGTACTTATTTACCTGCCAAAACACGCTTTTACCTGAACTTGCCTAGTCACTAACGATAGGATAAGTACGCAACATTACGTACTTAAGCTGCTAACGGAATATAATTATAGATATAAAGTGTAGCAAGAAAATAGATCAGGACGAATAGGATTAGATTCTATTACTAGTAAAGGAGACTTTGAATTTAGTTTTACTTCATTTATCGTTTCTTTTCGAGGTCGCTGGGTCGCTTGACGTACGTTGGCACCAGCACTCCTGAGCTTCAGGCTAAGCGTAATTTAGTTAAGTTTTACTTAATTTATCGTGTCTTTTCGAGGTCGCTGGTCGCTTGACGTACGTTGGCACCAGCACTCCTGAGCTTCAGGCTAAGCGTAATTTAGTTAAGTTTTACTTAATTTATCGTTTCTTTTCGAGGTCGCTGGGTCGCTTTGACGTACGTTGGCACCAGCACTCCTGAGCTTCAGGCTAAGCGTAATTTAGTTAAGTTTTACTTAATTTATCGTTTCTTTTCGAGGGCCGCTGGGTCGCTTGACGTACGTTGGCACCAGCGCTCCTGAGCTTCAGGCTAAGCGTAATTTAATTTAGTTTTACTTAATTGTCGTTTCTTTTCGAGGCCGCTGGGTCGCTTGACGTACGTTGGCACCAGCGTTCCTGAATTTTGGACTAGGATTGAACGTAGTTTAGTGTTTATATTTAATTTATTTTAATTTATCGTTTTTCTTTTCGAGGCCGCTGGGTCGCTTGACGTACGTTGGCACCAGTGTTCCTGAACTTCGGGCTAGGCGTAATTTAATTTAATTTTTATTTAGTTTATCGTTTCTGTTCGAGGCCGCTGGGGTCGCTTGACGTACGTTGGCACCAGCGTTGCTTAGTTTCGAGCTCCAGGCGAGCTAGGCGCGATTTCGAGCGAGCAATGTGTTTACATTTAGTTTTTTATTTAGTTTATCGTTTCTTTTCAAGGCCGCTGGGTCGCTTGACGTACGTTGGCACCAGCGTTCCTTAGTTTCGAGCTCTAGGCGAGCTAGGCGCGATTTCGAGCGAGCTAGTGTTTACATTTAGCATTTATATTAGTTTAATCGTTTCTGTTCGAGGCCGCTGGGTCGCTTGACGTAGCGTTGGCACCAGCGTTCCTTAGTTTCGAGCTCCAGGCGAGCTAGGCGCGATTTCGAGCGAGCAAGTGTTTACATTTAGTTTTTATTTAGTTTATCGTTTCTTTTCAAGGCCGCTGGGTCGCTTGACGTACGTTGGCACCAGCGTTCCTTAGTTTCGAGCTCGAGTCGAGCTAGGCGCGAATTTGAGTGAATTAGTGTTTACATTTAGCCTTTATTTAGTTTATCGTTTCTTTTCGAGGCCGGTTCTGGGGTCGCTTGACGTAACGTTGGTCACCAGTGTTTCCTTAGTGTTCGGAGCTCCGAGTCGAGCTAAGGTGCGAATTTGAGTGAATTTAGGTGTTCGCATTTTAGTTTTTATATTTAAGTTCATACGATTCTTTTCGAGGTCCGCGCTGGGCTGCGCTTTGACGTACGTTTGTGGGCACCAGCGTTCCTTACTTTCGAGCACTAGTCGAGCTATCGTGTGATTTCGAGCGAACTAAGTGTTCGCATTTTGATTTATTTAGCTGTCATTTTCTTTTTTTTTTGGCCGCCTGGGATCGCTTGACGTACGTTGGCACCAGTGTTCCTTTAGTTTTCCGAGCTTTCGAGTTCGAGCTAGGTGCGAATTTGAGTTGAAATTAGTGTTCAGCATTGTTAGTTTTTTATTGAGTATCATCTGATTCTTTTCCGAGGCCGCTGTGGGTCGGCTTGACGTTACGTTGGCAACCAGCGTTCCTTTAGTTTTCAGAGCTCCAGGCGAGCTAGGTGCGCGAGATTTCGAGCGAGCAAGTGTATTACATTTTAGTTTTTAATTTATTTAAAGTCGTATTCTTTTCAAGGCCGCATGGGGTTCGCTGTGGACGTACGTTGGCACCAGCGTTTCCTTAGTTTCGTGAGCTTCGAGATCGAGCTAGGCGCGAATTTGAGTGGAATTTAGTGTTTAACAATTGTAAGCCTTTATTTATGTATTATCGTTTCTTTTCGAGGCCGCTGGGTCGCCTTGACGTACGTTTGGCACCAGTGTTTCCTTTAGGTTTCGAGAGCTCGAGTCGAGCTATGGTCTAGGTGCCGAAATTTGAGTGAGATTAAAGTGTTCGCATTCAGTTTTTATTTTAGAGTTCATCGATTCTTTTCGAGGCCCGCTGGGGTCGCTGTAAAACGTACGTTGGCACCAGCGTTATCCCTTACTTTTCCTCGAGCACTAAGTCGAGCTATGTGTGATTTTCGAGCGAACTAGTGTTTCCGCATTTAGATTTATTTAGCTGTCATTTTCCTTTTTTTTTGTTGGCCGCTCGGGTCGCTTGACGTTACGTTGGCACCCAGTGTTTCCTTAGTTTTCGAGCTCGAGTCGAGCTAGGCGCGAATTTTGAGTGAAATTAGTGGTTCGCATTTAGTTTTTATTTTAGACTTCAATCGAGATTCTTTTTCGAGGCCACCTTGGGTCCGCTTGACGTACGTTGGCCACCAGCGTTCCTTACTGTTCGAGCACATAAGTCGAGCTTAATGTGTGATTTTCGAGCGAACTAGTGTTTCGCATTTAGATTTAATTTAGCCTGGTCAGTTACTCTTTTTTTTGGCCAGCTGGGTCGCCTTGACGCGTAAGTTGGCTCCGAGCGTTCCTTCCCTCGTTTTCGGAGCTGTCAGGGTTTGGAACCTAACAACTGTCCGTATTAGGGGACGTTTTAGGTGGTTGGAACAGTTCCATCCTAAAGCAAATGCTGACGCCTTTCCCCTTTATTTCCCTTTCGTTTCCGAGTCTGTGCGATGATGAAAGCATGTTGATCCGTTTGATCATCGGTGCTGTAATTTGCTTCGGCTTAATTTTTTTTTTTGGTTTTACATTAATTCGGTTCTGAGCTGGAACTTGGAAACTACCTCTCACCCTTTTTTTTTTGCGAACCCTGGATTATTCAACCCTCTCAGACTGTTTCCTATCCGGTGTCCTTAGGGTTATATAATTTTATAAACTATCCCATGACCCGATTAAAACGTTTAATAGAGTGTTGCTCCCAACTTTGATTGGTGGTAAATATAACACCAAGATCCTTGGTTTCACTAACCCTGACCAATGGTTTAATCTCCGTGATTGAATAATCATATATGAATGGGTTTCATGGTGCGGATGAAAAGTAATAGAGGTGCATTTGCTGATATTGAAGCGGGGGAGTACACATTTGTTCGTACTACACCAACGGAGACCAACCAAGTATGATGTCCTTCTGGCAGCAGAGCCGCATCATGGACGGTAAGAAATCTTCAATGAATAAATGTTATATACGTTGCAAAGAGCAGGTGGTATGCATTTGAGGGCATTAACGACATCATTAATGTATACGGTTTGAACAT